>NC_136810.1:54286935-54331935 GCF_951216825.1 Electrona antarctica
GAGGAAAACGTTGAAGCAGTCGTTCTCAGACTGTACCGTCATTCTGTCAGAGCACAGAGTGGAACCTCTGCTGGAGTGTCAGAACTTCCTGGTTAGTACGCACGCGCACACACACACACACACACACACACACACACTAGGGCATTAAGCAACTAGTCGACTAGTTTACTAGTCGACGAATATTATTATTATTTTTTATTTTTTCCCGATTTTGTAGGCCTCAAGATCAGGTAGATTATAGTTATAGTCACCAATGTACACAGTTTTTAAATGTACAAATATTTATTTCCAAAATATATATATATATATATATATTTTGTTTTCTTTTTTTTTTACATAATAGATGGTTAAACAACTAGTCGACTAGTCGACTAGTAAACTAGGCAACTAGTCAACTAGTAAAAATGACTAGAAGTGAATTCCCTAACACACACACACACACACACACACACGCACACTTTGCTTACTTATTCTTCTCGTACAGTACTGTTTTATTCGTTTATGGATTGACACCGGTACGGTACACACACACACACACACACACACACACACACACACACACACACACACACACACACACACACACACACACACACACACACAACCGGTTGTGTTAATTGTCCTTTCCAAGTTGTCCTCCTGACCTAGAACAAGAAGAACATCAAATAATAATAACAACAACACAGCCCCACGGTCAGACACTATGTGAAGAGACACCGTCCGTCCTCTCTGTCCGTCTCTGTGCCTGGGGGGCTTAAAGCACTGCCCGGGACAAACGTTATTGGTTTCCAGAAATACAAACAAACCCACAAAGCGTTTTGTCCCCTCAGTCTGTTGTTCCAACTGGATGCAGACAGAAGCTTCTATCTCCTGCCCACTGCCTGGCCCTTTTATTTCAAATGAACTGTTTGTGGAGAAAGATCTGGCAAGAAGAGGGCGCATAACTCCGTCGCTGTAGCTACGGGACAAACAATAGGAGAGTCCACTAACACAGGGGTTCTCAACCCGTGGGTCGCGACCCCTTGGGGGGTCGCCAAATTAGTTTGGGGGGTCCCCAAATTATTTTTAAAAAAAAGTTTCATTTTTTTTTTTTCAAGATTTTTCAAAAATAGCAGACCTACAAGCTCGTAGCGCGCCACTCGGTGGCGCGCTACGAGCTTGTAGATCTGCTATTTTTCAATAGCTAAATTATAACATAATGCTTAAAACACCAAAAGGGGTTCCCGCCCAAAATGGGTTAAGGTTATTGTAGCAGTCAATTTATATTGGGGGTCGGGAGGGGGCGGGGCGGGGGTCCCGAGACATTGCCAAAGCATTTCCGGGGGTCCCTGGCCAAAAGGTTTGAGAACCCCTGCACTAACACACTGTCCTGTAACACAAAGAACAACGCTGTTTGGAAAGTAGTACAGGAAATCTATGGAAAATACAGGGTCAACCTCAATCTAATTGCAAAAAAAACAAACTCAGCTGATTTTGCATCTTCAATATATCCTGAATAATAAAAGTTGCCTGGAATTGTCTGAGGGGAAAGTGTTGAAAATGGCCTGTACAGTATGGCCACCATTGACATCCTATTATAAGGCAATATTTTCTAAATTTCCTTATGCTTTAAGTAGCATGTGACATGTCAAACTAGGGGGTTTGCATGATGCTGAATCCATTCCAAGCATTAGTTTAGCAACAAAAAACACTCATTGGGCAAAATTTGGCCATAGCAACTTGCCCAAATGTGATGATGTCAGCAATTAGATTGAGATCAAATTACATTATTACTGGACTAAAGGGCTTTCCACCGCGGGGCCTGTCAGTAGCAGTGTTGATTTCGTCGACTAAAACTGAGACGAAGAATGTTCGTCGACTACCTTTTTCCACTGACAAACACTAAATGAAAACTAAGCTACGATGACTAAAACTGAGACTAAATATATCGTCAATTTCGTCAACAAATAAAAGCTAGAGTAAAATGTCAGGAAGGGACTAGTGGACAAGAGATCCAGTATAAGTCAGTTAGCACTTGGTTGCATGCTGAAAATAGCCGATCTACAAGCTCAGATCGGCTCAGATCGGCTGTTTTCAGCAAGTGTAAAATCAGTCATTACGACGGCATCAAGGCCCTCCAAAATACATTTTAGTCGACTAAATCAACTGTAGATTTAGTCGACTAAAATCTTATGATATTTAGTCGACTGAAACTAGACTAACACCTAAAACATTCCCAGTGACTAAAATGTGACTAAAACTAAATGAAAACTATTCAAGAGACTATGACTAAGTAGGCCCTCATTTATCAACCGTGCGTACGCCAAAATATGGGTGTACGCCGAAATTACCGCAATTTTCGGCATTTACGAATTGCGCCAAAGATTGAAAATGATCTTTTGCCAAGACAAAAACCACGTCTGGTCGGGAGCTGTCGTACGCTTTGTCCTCACCTGTTTTTCTGTCGTAGAACAGCGGAGCAGCATTGTTTGACCAGCTGAGAGGCTTTCACAGGCATCGAAACATATGTATTCACTCCTAAAATGTTTATATAAAACTGTATAGGTATGTATATGGGCTAAATGTAAAAAAAAAAAAAAGTAAAGGAATACATTAACGATGTGTCTTTGTGTCATATGAAATTAGTAGGAGATTTCCAACTTTACAAGCAAGCAATTAAAATCGCGCATTTAAAAACAATGTTGCAAGTTAGATGCGTAAGCCATTTAAACAGTGTTTTGCATGATGAGCGCATACATGCGAGGATTTGGGCTGTCTGTGCTGAAATATTTCCATGACGGGACGTTGGAGAGTATAGTGCAGTACGTGCTGCAGCGCGGAGAGTCCCAACATGGGTAGCCTACTGTAGCCTAATCTACAGCAGGCCGATGTCTTTTTGGAGTTACAGTATGTGCAATCTCCTCCTCGTTTAATAAACCCGACGCGTCGCTCGAATGCCAAATGTGCCGTGCCAGCGCAAGTGGGAACGCATCGGAGATAGTATAGGCTAAGCCAGCCTGCAGCCCACCACCACCACCACCACCACCACTGTCCAGTGACACATGAGGCTACGGTTTTGCCTGCAATATTCATATAATTGACAGTTGACAGCGAGGCAATTTAAATAGACTGTCGAACGGTCAATTGGTCACGGTGTCACGGACGGACCACAGTGATAGAGAGACAGACAGGACAGGAGATGCACCTTGCAAAACAGCAACGTGTGTGCGCGCCTATTTGTTATATAATTCATGGTTCACAGGTTCAGGTTTTCGTTCACTAATATATCTTGTTGTATATTAAATGAATAAAGACTTTAATAATTGAATATAGGCCTACAACTAACAACACAGTGACAGTTGCTTGCAAATTGCGATATGTGCGTGCGTGCGTGCGGGGGGTGAGGCCGGCAGCAAGGGAAGCGAAGCGAGAGGAGAAACAGACAGGGTAGTCCTACAGCTTTATTTAATTCATGCAGGTTTATTTATTTAAGATACAACAAGTTGCGTGTGCGTGCATGCGTGCGTCTGTGTGTGTGTATGGGAGGGGGGCAGGGGCATAGCAAGGCAACTTAGGCAAGCGAGTAAAACTTTTGTTCTTCCTGTAACCATGGTTTCCAGGTCGTATTGCAGTTGTTCATGTCGCAAAAACGAGGGCGAGGCTTGATTTCATAGGGCGTGCCAGATTGATTTCAGCCGTCACATTTATCACTGCTAGGAATGAAATTAGGAAGGAACAGCTGTCTACGATCACTTTGTAAATGCCGACCCGACGTGGGTGTACTACGAATCCTACACTCGAATTTGGGGAAGAATTTACACTCAATTGATAAATGAGGGCCCTATGACTAAAACTAAAATCAAAATGTGCTGCCAAAAACAACACTGATCAGTAGCTAACCTTATTATCCTTCCCCCCCTTACCCATCTTAATTAATTAATTAATTAATTAATTCAAGGTCCGCCAGTTGTCCATGTATGCTCTAGATGGCTGCCTCATTACATCTTGAAAATAATGCATCTCAATCGTACTGTGCGCCAGAGTTATTTTTTAGCACTGTGCTCCCCATGGCCGCCAGGGGCCGCCATTAGACTGGTCCCCATGAAGTGAATGTCGTAATTGAATGGCTCTAGTGTTTTCATACATGCCACAGACGAATAACAGTCTAAGTCCACACTATTGATCCATAATGTATAAATGATAGATAAGGATTCAGGACAACGAGGCCTTTTCGTGGAAGGGTCAGAATGAAATTTGGACTTAGACTGTTTTTCGTCTGTGGTACTTAATGGTAAATGGTGCATTTATATAGTGCCTTTATCCAAGGTACTTTACATAGATTGTGCATTACATTCACCCATTCACACACACATTCATACACCGATGGTGGCGGAAACCATGCAAGGCACCAACCAGCACATCAGGAGCAATTTAAGGGTTCAGAGTCTTGCTCAAGGAGACTTCGACACTAACTCTGGGGGAGCCCGGGTTCGAACTGGCAACCTTGCGGTTACCATCCATCCAGCCACTCTACCCCTGAGCCACCGCCGCCCCAAGTATAAACCAGTCTCCTCCTTCTCCTCCAGATCATCGAGGGCAGCTCCATGAAGCGCTACGACTCCATCCAGAAGCTCCTGAACGACAGCAGCCACCTGAAGCAGGCCATGAGCAGCGCCGAGCGCCTCCGCCTCTTCCCCGCCCTGCAAGGCCTGCACCGCCTCAACTCCTCCAAGAGGGCGGCGCCACAGGACACCAAGATCACCTCGCTGCCCGAGGAGGCCGAGGACGAGGTGCAAGACACCCGGCTGTGAGGGGAGGGAGGGGGACGCACGTGGCGCACACAGCGCACACACATGAACACACACACAGGGCTCACACCTTTGCGTCAGAAAACCTTAAGGGTTTTTAAACAGCCGGCGGATGGAAATGACGCTCGCGTGCGGCTGCGACTTGTAGCGTCGGCGAAAAGGAACGGAAATGCTTTGCCGACGCCTATGCCAATCAAGCCACTTATTTTATTTTTATTATATTGGTATTGGTAATTGGTGTTGGACAAGTACAAATACGATACAAAGGCCTTTGACTTGCTGCCATAAGGCCTGGGCTCCACTGAGTGCGTTGCGTCGCGATGCGTTTGTACCGCGTCAAAAAAAGGAAACGGAAACGCTTTGCCGACGCTGAAGCCGCGCGCGAGCGTCATTTACATCCACAGGCTGTTTAAAAACCAGGTAGGAGACGCCTGCTCTAGACGTTTTCTTTCCGCCTCTTGACGCGTTCAAGTGCCTGCGCCCAAACATATGAACACACACACACACACACACACACACACACACACACACACACACACACACACACACACACGCACACAATGAAAAGGGCTATGACTTGAGTGTTATTTAGGTGTCTAAGTACAGCAGCTGTTTTGTCGCTATACCGTTGGACAACAACTGAGCTGCAAAATAAATAATATATATACTTTTGCCAGAACAAAACTGGAATGCCAATTAGATTAGCTATTAACGGTTTCTAGTGGCCTCAATGGTTATGGTTAAACTCATTCCATACAAACAGCCCAGTACGAAGTTCCATGTTTTTTTTAGGGTTTTTCAACAGCGGCAGCGTTTAACTTGAGGTCCGGTCGAGGACGAGGTTTCCAAAACGTACTGAATGCACACTGGATAGATCCATTTAGTCGGTGGTGGGAAAATGTACTAAAAAATGTTACTTAAGTAAAAGTATCAATACTGCAATGTCGAAGTAAAGGTCCGCTGAGTAAAAGTACAAAAGTATTGGTTTCAAAATGTACTGTAAAGTAACAAAAGTAAAAGTACTCGTTGTCCAGAATGTCCCATTTCAAGTTTTCAAATGTATGAAAACCTTTTGAAAATAGCCGATCTACAAGCTCACAATGCGACGCATTGTGAGCTTGTAGATCGGCTATTTTCAAATGGCCAAAGTGTATATAGGGCTGACGTTAAATGGTGAATGTATGTTTTGTAATAATAATCAAAATCTACAAAGTAACTAGTAACTAAAGTCTTCAAATAAATGTAGTGGAGTAAAAGTACTCTGAGATGTAGTGGAGTAGTACTGGAAATTTAAATTGCTCAAGTAAAAGTGCAAATACTTCAAAATTGTACTTAAGCACAGTACTTAAATGTACTTAGTTATTTTCCACGGGTGCAGTACTTAGTTTAGACAGTTTTTGGTTTAGACTAGTCATTGGTTAGACCAGTCATTAGTCCTACAACTACAACCTATCTCAAACCCTCACCCTAAACCTAACCTCCCACGGGGCAGCACACCTAAACCTAACCTTAACCCATGACTAACCAATGACTAGTCTAAACTAAGTATGCACCCCACTTTGGACCACTGATTTAGTTATGTTTCAACATTACTGTGCCTTCATCAGGCATGGAAATGGCCTAATTAATTCTCGATGGTGACCGTGCCAAAATAGCCTATTTATATTTTTTGCGCTCGCTGGATACCATCATATTATATAAGTATTAATCAGGCTTATTATGGGGCAGCTATCCAGTGTGCATCTATTTTCCTTTACAGTATCTGTTTAATGTACTGTGCTGTTAACGTATACTAGGCTACCTGCCTTTTTGGAGAACGATGTAGCCTCATTTACTTTCTTTAGGGTTGTGCCTGGAAAAAAAAAAAAACCCATTGCCTTAAATTTAACCTGGAGCTTGTTAATTAAGGACGTGACCTTTATTAACATGCCGTAGTTTATAGGCCTTGGAGTCTGACAGAATGCTCATGCCTGGACAGACAGACGGGCACCCATTTATTCACCCTGAACTGAATACCAACCTGGTTCCAAGGACCAAGCTGAACTCTCTATGCAGACTTTATTATAGTGGCGTGGAAGGTTGAGGAAATGACAGACGACAAAATGACTGCAATATAATTTATTTCTTTGTTACACAGAGTAACCTATGACAATCAAGCCACTTTTTTCTTCTTTTTTTTAAAAGTATTGGTAATTGGTGTTGGACAAGTACAAATACGATACAAAGGCCTTTGACTTGCTGCCATAAGGCCTGGGGCTCCACTGAGTGCGTTGCGTCGCGATGCGTTTGTACCGCGTCAAAAAAATGAACCGGGTGGGGTGGGGGTTGGGGGAGGTGGGGGCAAATGGGTGACACCGTCCGAACGCAACCGTCGGCAGTGTAGCCCCGTCCTTCATTGGTTCAAAAGGTAAACATTCCCTGCGTTGACGACGGTGACGCGACGCTGACGGACGACCCCGATTGGCTGCAGTGGAGCTTCGGGGCGTATAAATGCCCAGAGAACACTATAGGCTGCTACAGGCTATGTGTGAAACTTAAGAATTTGTTTTATCTCCTGTCCTGCCAAAAGCATTTGTTTAAATCTCAAGCCAACACAGCACAATCCTGGTAAAAACGACATACAATAGTAGCCTATGTCTTCCGAAACCATGAACTATAGGCCTAGTATTTTTCATGATTTTCATTGACCCTTATAAAAAAACAAGTCATTTTTTACGTACAGTTAAAATAACACTCAGGAGTTTGCTGTGTAGTCATCATAACCTGTGGCCTGTGTCAGTGTCTTTTGGTTTTAAAGGCTAAATCACAGAATGACCATGATGAGGCAAAACAAATGACATTCATAGATCGTAGTGTTCATAATTTAGTTAAAATAATAATAATAATAATAATAATGATGATAATAGTGATTATAACGATGATAATAATAATGATAATAATTTAAAACACTTTCTCTGATAGTTAATTGAAGGCATTATTCAACAGAGAAGGTTCTCCTCCCTAGATGCCCTATCCATGAGATCCTTATAGAGATCCTCGTATCAGATTGCAAATTTGAGTGTCAACTTAATTAATAATAGTGACTGTAAATATGCTGTATGTACAGTTAATGCTGTGGATTGAAGGGCCTTCTGATCAACTTTCCTGGTTCGTTCTGTCCTAATAATATCCCTGAATAGGTCAGCTGACCCTAAAGCCTGCATTATACAGTCCCATTCCCTTGGTCTGTTCTACATCTATAGGTACCTTTCAAAGTCTTTCAGGCGAAAGGTACCTCTGGTAGCCACACCTCTGATGGGTGGGGTTTAGCCTTAAGGGGTGTGTTTTTTTCGTTGTCCCGGTCGGTGTCCCTTAATTGCCGGAAATAGCCGAGCTACAGTACAAGCTCACAATCCGTCGCGGACGTATTGCGAGCTTGTAGATCTGCTATTTTCAGTGAGCGACACCTAGCCCGACAGCGTACACATGAAGCACAACGCTGTGCTTATATTATAGGCAACTTTACTGGCATGGTCAGAGCAAATGGCAACAATAACTAAAAGCATGATGGCAGTGTTGTCTTCGTCGACTAAAACCCAAGACGAAAAATGTTCGTCGACTAAAAAAACAAGTACTTTTTTCTGGTTTTAACCCATTTTCGGCTGGAAACCCCTTTTGGTGTTTTAAGCATTATGTTATGATTTAGCTGTTGAAAAATAGCCGACCTACAAGCTCGTAGCGCGGCACTCGGTGCCGCGCTACGAGCCTGCTATTCACTGACGGAAACTAAATGAAAACTAAAGCTATGATGGCTAAATATGTGGACAATTTCGTCAACAGATAAAAACTAGAGTAAAATGTTATAGGAAGGGACTAGTGGACGAAGAGATCCAGTATAAGTAAAAGACACAAGTCATTTTACACTTGGTCGCATGCTGAAAATAGCCGATCTACAAGATCGGCTATTTTCAGCAGGTATAAAATCAGCCATTACGACGGATGCCATCAAAGGACCGCCAAAACACATTTCAGTCGACTAAATCACCTGTAGATTTTAGTCTTAAAATAAAAGATTGTAATATCATAAGATTCATAACATCTTATGATATTTAGTCGACTGAAACTAGATATTCCGGGTGACTAAAATGTGACTAAAACTAAATGAAAACTATTCAAGAGACTCAAAACTTGCTGCCAAAAACAACACTGCATGATGGGTAACGCTACAAACAAGTGATTGACCTCAAGTACCTGTTATTTTTCTATTTATATGCACTTTATAGAAACCTGAGGTACTCTTTAGCTATTTCTTCACCATGTGCTATTATAGCGAGGAAAAAGGAAAACGGTAATAATGAAAATGCTGTACAAAAGCAAAACATGCATTTATCAAGATGTGATTTTGTTGTTTGTTTGTTTTGTTGTTTTGTTTTTTGACCAGTTCCATTCTGTGCTTCCTTCCAAAAACTGGAAATCAGTTTGAAAATCTTTATTGTATTTTCTGTGGCACATTTTCACATTGAATGAGTGTTTTATAATAGCCACGCTGCAGATAATAAAGGTACCGTGGGCTAAAAACACATTGATATGTTAACTGTGATTCTTTTTTACAGCGTAAATTATAAACCAAGCTATTTGTTACTCATAGGAAAGGGACTCAACATGTCCAAAAAAATGTAAAAGATGTTTGTTCAATCCACTATATTTCCAGTAAAAAAATCTTTTTTGAGAATTCAACTTTGTGTGTGTGATTATTGGTGAATGTTCGTTTTAAGTGTCGGTCGCCGAGATTAACAATACAGTAACTGCATCGATGCGTCGATTTTAATTCCAACGATCCAACTGTATCGATATGCAAAAAAGCAACATATCGCATCGGTTGACTTGTATCGTATCGATTTGATTGTATCGAAGTAGCCTACTGTACTACTACTACTACTTGTCCGTTGTATTTAGCAATTTTAACCCATTCTGGGCGGGAACCCCTTTTGGTGTTATGTTATACTTTAGCTATTGAAAAATAGCAGATCTACAAGCTCATAGGAGCTTGTAGGTCTGCTATTTTTGAAAAATCGTGAAAATGTGGCGCAAATCTTTGAATATACTTACGTTTTTAACTCAAATCTTTGCTTCTGGAGGGGTCCCTGGAACAACATATTTTCAGATGGGGGTCGGTGGCCAATTACATATAATCTTTGGGGTCCTTGACATGAAACCACTGATACAGAAACTGATACAGAAACTGTCAGGATTTAGAAGACATTTTCTACATTTCGAAGTCAGGTCTAAATGGGTTAAGAAGGAAAAGGAAAAAAGGGTTTCAAAATAGCAGACCTACAAGCTCATAGCGCGCCACTTGGTGGCGCGCTATGAGCTTGTAGATCTGCTATTTTTCAATAGCTAAAGTATAACAGAATGCTTGAAACACCAAAAGGGATTCCCGCCCAAAATGGGTTAACATGTATGGACATTTGTGTTCACACTTTGTAGAACGGGTACATTTCAAACGAATTGCACAAGTCAATACAAAAACTGCTATACGAGGATAGAACCATAAAACGCACTAAGACTTGTTTGCATCAGGGTCCTCCATTTTCAATTCATCAAAACATTTAGAGACGTGAAGCGTAAATATACACTTGAAAATGTGTACAGTATGGAAAAAATCACACCTGTGTGAAGTGAGGGGCGCTCTTATCATCGTACATCATAATGACGTAAAATAGACACTTAGCCTATTTGCTTAGACACTGAATCCATGCATTGTCATGTTTGTTTAAGACAAAGTTTGTGGACGGTAACCAAAAGGGGCTAGTGCGGTTTTGAAGGAGTCTAGGGATTCACATTTCTTAATTGCTGTTGGTAGAGTGTTCCACATTTTAGTGGCATAGGAGCAAAATTAATTTAACCCCTTTGTTTGAGCCCAATCTGGGTTGCACGTGGTTTATTGTGATTGTGGACATGGTACAGCCGTACAGTGTATCTTTAGGGGTGTAGCACATCTTGTAGACCAGGCCCTGCATTGCAAGTTGCTGTACTGTCGTCAACCCTAAGCCAGTGGGGTCCAGGGACCCCCAGGGGTCCTTGAGGGAGTTCCAGGGGGTCCCCAGCTAAATGATAGTTTGGAACCAAATGGACCCTATTGGGTCTGTAACTCAGAGAGTGTACAAATGGAACCAAATGGACCCTAATGGGTCTGTAACTCAGAGAGTGTACAAATGGAACCAAATGGACCGTCAGGGTCCAAAATTTTTTACAAAAATTTGTACAAAGTGTACAAATTTGTACACTCTCAGTCTCAGAGTTAAATCAACATTAATTTAGTCAACTAAAATCTTAGGATATTTAGTCCGACTAAAATTAGACTTAATAAAACATCTAAAAAATGTCAGATGACTAAAACCTGACAAATCAAGTTTCATTCAAAAGACTATATGTCACGTCCTGTCCCAGGACGTCGTACCATGCCTGGTCCGCCACCCTTATGTTCTCTCCTACCTGCCCTGTTGTGTTCCCCTCCCCCACCCTACCTGAGAGACAGTTTCCTCCTGGGAACACAGCTGTGGACTATTGTGCCTATTAGTGATTTTGGGGTTTAAGTGGTGTGTTTGTGGGACTCTGTGTCGGATTATAGTTTGGTTCTACACCATCGTTGCGCTGCTGTCCCGCCCGGAGTTCTGTTGTTTTCGTTCCTGACCTGTGTGGCGTATTCCTGTGTTCTATTTTCCGAAGTTAAGTCAAGTGTTTAATTCCAGTCATTCTTGTGTGCGCTCTCCTGCTTGGTTCCACTCACACACATTCCGGGTCGGCAGCCTGACACTATGACTAAACTAAAATCTAAATTTGCTGTCAAAATAATATTACACACACGCAGGTATAAATCACCCGTTACCATTAGCCTGCCTACTTTACTGCTATTATTATTATTGCTAAGGCTTATCTTATCTGATCTTAAATGGTTCAGGCTTTGGCCCTAAACCAATCATTGGATCAAACGAGCATCCTTCATGCTCCTCTTCTGTCTGCTCTGTGCTAAGCGGTCAGTCCCATATCCTTCCACAAGGGGGCAACATATGACCACAACAAACATTCTCATCGGAGTTGTCGTCGAGCTAGCCCTGCCTAGCCAGCTGAATTTGCATTGTTCAACAAGGTAGGTAGTTTATATTCTGCAGAATGAGCCCTGGCTCTGTAGCTAAACAGCTTATTATTATTTATTTTACAAGGAGCTATTTTTATAGCAAAATGATTCCCTATTTCCCCTCACTGTATATGTTTCTTTTCCCTGTTTACCTCCTTTATGATGAATTCCAGTTCTGTTCTTTGGATATATAGAAGTGTCTATTTGTACGTCTCTAGATGTTTTGATGAATTGAACAGGTGGACCCTCTTGTAAACAAGTGTAATGCTTAATTGGGTCGTCCACTCACAGTTAACAGTCTTTGTATTGAGTTTGTGAACTTGTTTATTTCAGGGCCAAACCATGTCTTTCTTTGTAATGAATTATCCATCCAGATTAACATAACAATGAAATGTTTAGTATTGCTTATTTTGCCAGGCCTGTAGCTGCAGGCCTGTGTAGCACTTCAGAGGTTCATTAAACTAGGATGAGTGCTACTTCGTAAAAACTCAAGTGTTCAATGATGCACTTGAGTCAACACTATGATTAAAGTGCTATCCATATCACAGCATTATAACTATACTCTGGGACCCCCAATTTATTAGAAGCCACGTTTGAGCCTTTCAGTCCCGGCTTTGATGGAGGGCAGCCTCCTACCCGAGGGGAACGGCCGGGCAAACAGTTCATGAGTGGGGTCCTCCATAACGCGAGACGCAGTGCTCCTGCACCTGCTGGTGTACTGTAGATGTCCTCGATGGACTGCTGTGGGTGATCTTCTGGGCGTTTTTCACCACCCTCTGCAGCGCCTTCTTGTCCGCAGCACAGCAGTTCCCATACCAGGTGGTGATGGAGAATGTGAGAGACTGAGAGTACTCTCCACCACACACCTGTAGTACGTCTCCCGCACTGAGGTGTTGAGGCCAGCTTGTCTCAGCCTCCTGAGGAAGTATAGAGGCGCTGGTGGGCCCTTTTTAACCCATTTTGACGTGAGATCAGATTCTAAAAATGTCTTCTACATCCTGACAGTTTTCTGAAAAAGCTATGTGTCAGTCGTTCTTCGATTTTTCAAAAATAGCAGACCTACACGCTCGTAGCGCGGCTATTTTTCAATAGCTAAAGCATAACATAATGCTAACACCAAAAGGGCTTCCCGCCCAAAATGGGTTAAGATGTTTGAGGTGTTTGTGGCCGGTCCACTTCAAAGTCCTCTGACGGTAAAGCAACACCCTCTTGTGTAATATTGCTTAATTCTCCTCGATTTCACTGAGACGTGAATTAAGGCTGGTTTGTTTGCCAGGAAAATACACCATGCCTCACAGGAAATTACCTGACTTTCACCTGGCTCGCCGGCATTACCTCACAGCCTTATGAATGAAGGCATCTCTCTCTCTCTCTCTCTCTCTCTCTCTTTCTCTTTTATCCCACGATTTTGTAACCCATTTTTCACCCCTGTGTCAATTATCTAATGTGATCCTGGGCTCTACACACCCTCCGCCAACCTAGTCCCCATATATGGGGGACATGGGGAGAGCAACGGACTTGAACTCATGCTTCCTTCATGCCCGAGTGTCCAAGTTGCTCCTTTACACCTGACAGGGGGGAGTTTCCCTGGTTGGACATAGAGCGTGGAAGGAACACGTTATTCCAACCAGTTCCTTTCCCCTCCATCAGGCACCCCGGCTGGCCAGGGGGAGGAAGTTTGGAGACCAGGATTACTGCATGTTTTTTGTGAGGGTACCTACCCTAGGGGACACGGGGAGAACATGCAAACTCCACACAGAAAGGCCCTTTCGCCAACCCCGCCTCGGGTATTGGCACTGATGACGCGGAGGAGGAAACACGCCGCCAGCACCCACAGCGTCCCGAGCGGGAATCGAAACCAGGACCTTCTAGCTGTGAGGCGACAGCACTATCAATTGTGCCACCGTGCCCCCATCTCTCTCTCTTTCTCCCTCTCTCTCTTTCAACCTACAATTTACAATTTAGGCATTTAGCAGACGCCCTTAATCCAGCGCGACTACAGTAAGCGAGGGTAACATCAAATGCATAGAAATAGAGAGATAGTCATCTGAGATCATAAGTAAACCAAGAACCTATCATGCAGTCTAACAGTAGAATATCCAAAGAAAATCAATAATCTGTACACTGAAACTATAAACACTATAGCATGCCAGGTCAATAGTGACCTGGCATGCGTCTCCATAACATGCTATATCTAAATTACATTCTTATAGCCTTTGCATACGCCTGTAAGGTCATCGAGGCCTATAGGGAAAGTGCTACGGGCTAAGGTGGAGTCTGAAGAGGTGAGTGTCGCTCTCTCAATTCAATGTCAATTCAATTCAAAGGGCCTTATTGGCATGAGAAAACATACGTTTACATTGCCAAAGCAAAAAGTGGAACAAAGTGTGTGTACGATTGAAAGTCAGAGTATCCAATAGATCAATTTCAATGTACAGAGGTCACTCGATGCAGATAGTGCAGTGATCCCCACAATGATTACTTTGTAGTAGCCACAGGGTAATCTAAGCGGTGGATATTGCTCATGTCTTTATGTATGTAAATTGTCTTGTTCTTTGTGTTATGTCAAATGTGTTCTGCATACTTGGCTGCTGGGTCGCAAGACAGTGTGAACTGACAATAAAGTACTATATGATATGATATGCATATCATATCAAATCATATTCTGTTTGTTTTGCCTGCATCCTTCTCCCCATGAACATGCATGCGTATAGAGTCTCACACACACACACGTTTTTATGCATAATGAAACATGCACCAGTCTAGCAGTTTGTCCTTGACAGACAGCATTGTTTGGGGGGGCGGGGGTCAGGTCGGGACTTCCCCGTCTCCAGAGGACATCAGCTGAGGCGAACAGGATCCCCTGCATTCCTTGATGGTGTGACTGACTGGCAGGTGTATGTGGGAGGTGGGTGTCTGTGTCAAGTCTTTTCTCTAGGCCAGGCCTCCTGTCAGGAGAACTACAGTACTTGTACAGTGAAATAACACGCAGTAGAATTATTGTATTTTCCAGTATACCTCCTGAATTCCACCAATTTTAGTTATTTTTGAGGGGCGCCAGCCCCTCCTATACACAGGGTTTTAATGTTTGTCTTTAGTTCAATGCTTGTTTTGTAATCGCATTGACAAGGAAGGGAACGTTTACGTCATAATGTGTCATTTACGTCATATTGTCTCTTTATTGTTAATGGTGTTTAATGTTTGTGTTGGCACCGTTTGTTTTACATCACCTAGGTGATGTAATGGTGATGTAAAACAAACGGTGCCAACTCATGTTGATTAGGTCCTAATCAAAATGAGTTAGACTTTAATATATTAGCGCCCCTCACTTCACATGGGTGTGATTTTTGTCAAACAACACAGTCCTGCAACAGTATACATTATAGGCTTCAAGGACCCTGGGCCCTTAATATAAACAAATAGTTCAATAACTAATACTCAACATATAGTAATAGAAAAAAAAATGTTTATTATTGGTAGAGAGCTAGAATTGCAGACTTTCACTACATTGGAAAAATCACTGACTTATTTTAACAGTGAACATAGTAGGTGATGTACTCAAGCTAATGAGATCCGTTGAGGGTCTCAGCCGAAATATCACCCTTTTTAAAAGTATGAAATATGTATAAAAAGACACCTGACCTTGAGGCGCCGCTGACCTAGTGGTCCAGGCGCATAATGCCACATATAGGCTTTGGCCTGACAGCGTGTCGCGTGTTCGAGTCCCGTTCATGACGACCTTTGCTGCGTGTCTCTCCCCTTCTCTCTCTCCCTCTTTCCTGTCCATCTTCACTTGAAACTATAAAGGCAGAAAAAACAAAGCTTTTAAAAAAAAGACACCTGACCTTGGGGGGAAGTTTAAAAAGAGGATGTTATAATTCAAGCGGTCTGTACGTCTTCCCAATGACCTGTTTTGCCTGCCAGAGTGGTTGGCCGTTTAGAAGAAATAAACCTTTTCTACTTCTCCACATACAGCTCTTATTTCCTTTCCTAGAATCCTAGCACTTCTCTATCACACATGATCCTACTAGGCTCACAGAAATATCTCGTTACATACAGTATAGGGCACTTCACTCTGGCTGGTGCGCTGCCGTTGGTTGCCTGTCGTCTTGCTGATAGCTTAATCTACTATAAATGGTGCATTTATATAGCGCCTTTATCCAAGGCGCTTTACATAGATTGTGCATTACATTCACCCATTCACACACACATTCATACACCGATGGCAGCGGAAGCCATGCAAGGTACCAACCAGCACATCAGGAGCAATTTGGGGTTCAGTGTCTTGCCCAAGGACACTTCGACATGTAGACAGGAGGAGCCGGGATTCGAACCACCGACCCATGGATCATTGGACGACCTGCTCCACCTCTTGAGCCACAGAGCCACAGTCGCCACCACTAAAACCCCTATATATATCTCTCTATCTCTCTATCTCTCTATCTCTCTATCTCTCTCTCTCTCTCTCTCTCTCTCTCTCTCTCTCTCTCTCTCTCTATATACACACACACACACACACACACACACACACACACACACACACACAGTACTTGGTTGCCCGTGGTCCCCCAGAGGTTTTTAGCCTACTTGGTGCCTCCTTTTTGTTGCTCTTCGCCAAATCTCTTGGTTGGAAGTAGCCGATCTACAAGATGACGACGTGTCACGTTGTTGGCCTGTAGGTCGACTATTTTCTCTGAATGTTTGGCGATGTTAGCCGAACGATCACCTATTATGATGACATGCTCAGAATAGGGACACTAGGGTTCATTTGGTTAGTAAGCTCTGGATAAGAGCGTCATTTTTATACTTAATATCTATGTTTGAGTACAGTAGAGGGAATGTTGGAATCTGCTTACTGGGTGATTTCCATTTTCTTTAGTTTTTCTTGGTTGCCATGACCTCTTAACATCCAGAACACAAAACACCGGCTCAAGACGGGTTTAGCGTTGTCCCTGCGGTGTGATATGTCTTGTTGCACGTTGACCCACATTGACCCTAGTGATTCAACGCAAGGAATTCAATGGCCCCAAACCACACCAAAGGGTCGAGGCGGTTTTAGCGTTAACTCCTTGCAACCGTTTGGACCCAAGGAGTTGCATGGTGACCCTTTGGTGTTGGTTAGGGCTTAAGAAGTGACGACGGCTCCGTGTGTTGTTTCTAGATGACTCATCTTTTGGCACGTCGTGGAGTTCCAGAACAGGAGCGTCATTCTCCTATGATGCTTGGTGCCAAGTATGAGGGTCACGACCCCAAAGAGCCTGGATGGGAGGGTTCGAAAAGAGAGGCATGAGGTGACCGCTATGTTATGAACCCCAATCCAGCCTTTCTGCAGATGTAGCATATTTACACGCTTCTATTCCAGTATATATTCAAAGTCAAAGTCGTACTATTTGTCACACACGTTACCGCAAGTGACATTTGTTCTCCGCATTTGACCCATCTCTTGGAGCGGTGTTCCTCAGCCAAGGAGCGGTGAGCTGCAGACATGCCGCGCTCGGGAATCATTTGATTAGTTGATTTAACCCCCCAATCCAACCCTTTGATGCGGAGTGTCAAGCAGGCATTGGGTCCCATTTTTACAGTCTTTGGTATGACCCGGCCGGGGATCAAACCCCAGCCTCCCAGTTTCAGGGCGGACACTTTAGGCCTTGTGGTTAGAGTACATACATATATATATTAGTACATACATACATGCTTCTTTCTCTCCATCTCATGTACTTTTTCCTTCTGTCTACTTCTTTTCTGCATTTCCCCCGAGGCTCGTCTTGCATGTGTTAGATAATGAGGGGATTTGGGGTAAATCAAAGACAGGTGTGTGATGATCACTGATGAATAATTTAAACTCACTATAAAGGGACCAGATGCAGTATACATGTAACAGCCAATGGTTTATTCCTGAACAATTATGTCGTTCTTTTTGAGGGCCAGGGTCTATGAACATTTTTATGTATGTTTTAGAGCACTTTTATAGACCGTTTATGGACTTTTGTTTGGAGCACTTTAAACACACATGTTTTTGAGGGGTGCTAGCCCTCCTATGCCCAGCTTTGTGTTTTTGCCACGGAAACACAGCGGATGATGTGCTCACGCACTATATATATATATATATATATATATATATATATATACAGATGGGGTCGGAGGCCAATTACATATCATTTTTGTTGTCCTTGACATGAAATATTGAGCACCACTGAATACAGAAACATATAGGTATTTCAGAAAACTGTCAGAATTTAGAGGACATGTTTTGTGTGTTAACCTCTGTGTTAACCTATGTGACTATGTGACTATGTGAGTAGCAGTAGGGGCAAAAGTGGCGCTGTTGTGCCAGACACAAAGAGAGAGAGATAGTGCTGCACTGTTGCCTGCAAATGAGAGAGAGAGGGAGAGAGAGAGACAGGGGGGGGGGGCATTGCAGGGGGAGAGGGGAGTTGCACCACTCAGTTCACACGGGTGTGATTTTTTAATTTCTAAATGGTCTAAACGGGTTTAAACCTGTGATGTGACCATATAAAGATGACTCTGGCGGGAGGTATAAGACCTGACTGTGCAGTGTTGACTCCATGGCCACCGAACTGAACAGAGGTCTGTTTCATCCTATACTGGCTGGCAAGCTAAGCGGACACGCCGGACAGCCCCCTCTCTCTCTCTCTCCTCTTCCTCTGTGTTCCCTCTTCCTCTCTGTCTGTTCCGGTTGCCTCTGCATGTCCATTTGAAACTCTGCGGCTCCAGGATATGAGATCAGCTGGGGCCTCTTTTCTTTATTTATTTCCTCTCATCTGGCTGTGTGGATCGGAGCCCACCAGCAGCAGCCAGCAACACAGTGGACCCAGTGATGGTGGCCCGGCTGCAGCCCACTCAGTCCACCCCTTCCCCGCGGCATCAAAAAAAAAGGGAGGCTTTGTGCCCGTGTTGCGTGTTTCCAACAATGAACGAGTCAATATGAGCCAAGTATTCCCCACCGGGGGCTGGGAAAAGGGGGGGGGGGGGGGGGGGGGATTTGCAAGACTCCCCAACTCGGTTCTGCTTTAACCCATTTTGGGCGTTAGCATTATGTTATGCTTTAGCTATTGAAAAAATATCAGATCTACAAGCTCATAGCGCGCCACCGAGTGGCGCGCTACGAGCTTGTAGGTCTGCTATTTTTGAAAAATCGAAGAACCACTGACATAGAAACATAGCTTTTTCAGAAAACTGTCAGGATGTAGAAGACATTTTCAGAATCTGATCTCCGGTCAAAATGGGTTAAATCTGTCATTCTGTGTCCCCATGTCTCCGGTTACACACATTTCTCTGCAGTCCTTCACTGATGGTCATGATTATTTGCTTCCTCCCTGGACTACTTCATGTGCTGTCCTGCCCTGCCCTGCCTGTCCTCACTCCATCCACTGTATATACACTGTGCATATGCAGTAATGGTGTTTTTTTCCCCCCCGGGGGTACGGCATTTTGACGTCACGCACGTGCATGCCTGCGCACACACAGAACAGCTGATTGCGACCGAAGGTCGCAGATTACTAGGAAAACTTGCAAAGCCTGTCAGGCGTCATATATGGAGGTCACACCTCCATATATGGAGGTCACACCTCCATATATGGTCAGGTTGCCAGTCCATTACGCCTCGTGATGCCCATATATGGAGATCCCTGATGTCATCAATATTAAGCCCATATATGGGAACGTCGTGAGTCACGCCTCGTGACATCACGCCTTGTGACATGCTCCATATATGGAGACACGCTATATATATGGCCAATTGGCCATGAACCCTGTCCATACCTGTTTTTCATTGTGCATTTTTTGGTCAAAGTTGATCCCATGCCAAGGCGACATGCTTTGGGCGCTCGCCCAGCAGTCTGCCGTCACCCAAGCGGAAGCGTGCATGGGCCAATCTGCCCCAGCAGCGCGACCTCCACACTCTCACGGAGGAGACTGCTGATTAGTGGTGCCACCGTCTGGCCAGGGAACGCTAGTATCGTCACCGCCAGTAGTCTCACGGAGGACGCCGCTGCGAGCCGGCACCGCCTGAGCAGAGAGCAGTAGCGGCGCCACCGACAGAGTCTCACGGAGGACGCCATCGTGAGCCGGCAAACCCTGGAGAGCCATAAATGGTTTGACACACTATAAGATCTGCATATATGGAGCCGGCCAGCAACTCTACATCTGACCTCACTGACACCAGATTAATAGTTTAACTCCTGCTTCTCAACTGTGCCGTATTAAGAAGCGCTGTTGTTCAGCGCAGCCTCGCTTCTTGCCCTCAGGGGGGCTTACTGGCAGTGTTGTGACTAACTAGCCCTAACTAACCCTTTCCCACGTCATCGATGGGGAATCCAAGCTAATATAAACTGCAGGCTTTTTAGTCCTGAAAAGTTGCAATGCAAAAATGGAAGCCATCGTTCTCACGATAATAAAAATTGTTTAAAACAATATCTGCCTAATGATGATGTCACTGGTGGACAGGTTTCTGAACTGCCCACAGCCCTCCTATGAGACACAGACTGAGTAGAAAAGAATTGTGCCATTTTATCATGATTATTAGTGAGGACCTATTATATGAAGATAGGTCGAAAAGTGGTGAAGTGGTCCTTTTATCAGTTTTCCCATATCACATTTCACAATGAAACCCTTGTTTGTTTGTTTGTTTGTTTGTGTTTGCCTTCTTGTCACTACCCATCTAGTTGAACCCTCTCTCAATCATAATTATGCTTCAACTCGACCACAATTTACATGATTGCATGTTCATGTGGTGGACTGGATCATATTAGCATTCACATGCTCTCATGCACACACATGTACGCAACGCGACGCCCTACAATTTGAGAGCCTAAATGCAATGCAGGTCGACCCATATAACACACACACACACACACACACACACACACACACACACACACACACACCATATCATCATACAATCCAGCTGGGCCAATTACGCCAAACATGATTAGCCAAATTTGGCACAGACTCGGCATTCAATTAGGCAGACTGAGCAAGCACAATAGTTCTCCTCAGCTTGTTATAACCAGTAGTGTGTCCACTGGCGAGGGCTGTAACAGACCAGACCAAGAGGTCATAAGGTCACTGTAACACAGACCTCATCTCTCAATATGAGCCCTGCAGAATTTACACTGAGAAATGTGGAGTGTTGACGTAACTTATAGTCAAAGGGTCCATTTAGGTGAAATAGCATTGTTTTTGGTTTTGAATGTAACAGTAAAGTGGCTCAGAGCTCAGTGCTGAATTACTGAATACAATGTGTCTATAACTACAGTATAACCAAACTAGAAAAAGTCAGGTTGTGGCCTCCTGGTGGCGCTATAATAGGTCAATGTGAAAAGGGTGCCATTTGTTCTTATGCCTTTGATGACAATTGGATGATTTGAGGCATTTTGTTCCAAAAATGTGTTTAGCAAAGATCCACCTGTTGGTGGCGCTATAACACCAATGTGAAAAGGGTGGGATATATTCCTCAGCCTAGTAGGAAGGTCTGTGAAAGATTTCACGTAAATTGCATGCTGCGTTCATGCTTTGAGGCTTTTTTTTCTAAACGGGCCAATCCTGCAAACTGAAAGCCAATGTTAGCCTGGAATCTGAGATATCGGACAGATCCGTCTTGAACACATGACTATAGAGATGGTGTGTATTGTGTAACGATTTGCGGGATTTTTAGACAGAATCTGGAGGAGTAATATAAATATAAATATACAAAAGTCGGCCTCCTGGTGGCGCTATAACAGGCCGCTCTGGAAAATTTGGGGCAGAGGTTCATCGTTGGCATCCAGGGAGTGTGTGTGCAAAATTTGGCATCGACCGGGTTAACGGTGCCGGAGATTAGCTGGTAACAGACGGACACACACACACACACAGACACACACACGGACGGAGTGCAAAACATACTCTCTCCTCTCCCCATGCCTTCGGCCTGGTGGAGAGAACTACCATAGCTTAAAATACACCGGAGAATTCACACTGTATATAGCTAAACGATATTGTGACCAGTGTGGAAAACACTTCATTCAGAATTTTGGCTTGTCTTCAACCAGCCACAATTCTCACGTGTCTCCCCCCTTCCCCGCTCCCTCCATTGGCTCCCGGTTGCTGCCCGCAAAGAGTACAATACACTGATGCTGGCCAGCCTGGCCTACAAAGCAACCAAAGTATGGCACCCCCATATTATGTGATGATCCAACCAGTCTGATCCAACCCTACAATTACCGTAACCCCCCCCTGCTCGCTCAGATCAGATCAGCAAACACAGGGAGGCTGGCGGAACCTTCACTAAAACAGTCGCTACACACGTCCCTGACTTTTCTGGCTCCAAAACTATGGAATGAACTTCCCATTGCAATCAGAACTGCAGACTCACTCCCAATCTTCAGCCGTAGTCTGAAAACTCACCGTATACGGTATAATATACGCAAAGGCTAAACTTAGATTTAGCATTTTATGTAGACATAGCACTCTATACTAGTTTCATTGTACAGTCCAGATATTCTACTGTTAACCCATTTTGGGGCGGGAACCCCTTTTGGTGTTTTAACTAAGCATTATGTTATACTTTAGCTATTGAAAAATAGCAGATCTACAAGCTCATAGCGCGCCACCGAGTGGTGCTCTACTAGCTTGTAGGTCTGCTATTTTTGAAAAATCCTGAAAATGCGGCACAAATCTTTGAATATATATTCTTTCAGAAGACTTTTTTTATTTTTATTTCGACGTCAGGCCTAAATAAGACAGATTTTAAGTTCCTAGCTTGCTTATGATCCATCCTTGATAGCTATTACTATGTATTTGATGTATTACCATGTGTTGTATTCTTTATTACTGTAAATTGCTCTGGATTAAGAGCGTCTGCTAAATACCTACAGTAAATTGTAAATTGTTGTCTGCCAGTGGCCATTGACCACCAGTAAAACCATTACCTCATCCCAAGAGTCCTCCATTATCACTAGCTAATGACAGGCTTCCCGTCACCACGACAAAGGAGGGAGCGATTATCTGTGCATTTACAGCTCCAGCTGTCCTAACCACGTACCTGCCTCAGAATGAGACACGAGTTGAGGATTTGACACATGACGAGACATTCCTAAATGGTTTCGCTAGGGTGGCCATTAGGAATTTGGAGTGGAAGTTCCCTTGAGAAAGAGCTCTCTGTGCAGTGTGTGCATGCAGCCATGCACCCTCTTCTGACGTCAGGATTTGGATGTGACTTGTGGATTATAGCAGCTGTAGGCCTCAGGCCGAGTTATACTACCCATGATGAGACCAAAAGATGCTTTGGAGTGGTCAGAAATGAGCAGTTTAAATGCAGTTATTTTGAAAACTAGATGAAAACAAATCCTCAATCATCGTGAATCCATGACCTCCCTTTCATCTTCACAGCCTTCATTACTGACATGCATTTCAAAGGTTGTGCCTTGAGCCATTTTGCTGGGATGTAGACCCTCAAAAAGCTCATTTGTATTCACATTGCACATATTGCATCACAATACGTTGTGAGCTTGTAGAAGAAAAAAAATCACACCTGTGGGAAGTGAGGGGCTCTCTTATCATCGTACATCATCATGACGTAAAATAGACACTATGCCTATTTGCTCAGACACTATGATGTAAAATTGTCCATTCATTGTCAATGGGAATTTAATGTTTGTGTAGGACAAAGTTTGTGAACATAGGCCTACACTAAAAGCTGGATATAATCAGAGGTGTCCCGATACTGTATCGGTATCGGGAAAAGTATCGGATCGGCCATTATTTGTCATATCGGGTCATATCGGTATCGGTGAATATGCCAGTCTAACCACAGATCCGACACAGGGCTAAAGGGGTTGACACTATGGCAGGTAAATAAAATGTTGGGACATCTGGAGTTTGCTTTGGAGTTGCCCAAACTGCAAGTGCACATTTGAGTAATGAGTCTGCTATAAACACAACACAAGATATAGCTATAAACACAACATGAGATCACGACACTGGTATCGGTATTCGGTATCAGCTAACACAGAAATTGAGGTATCGGGATCGGATCAGAAGCGAAAAAAATGTATCTGGACATCCCTAGATATAATAATAATAATAATAATAATCTTTATTTATAGAGCACCTTTCAGACACAAGTGTAGTTCAAAGTGCTTTACATACAAGTAAAAAGGAAATCACATAAATGCAAAAAATTGAACAAGGGTAAAAAACTAAAGTAATAGCTTCAAATCTGGTCAGTAGAATTCGTTGAAATTAAAAGTAAATTTAAGATAAGGTTACAAGAGAATCAGTTAAAATCAGTTAAAAGCAAGGTCATAGAAAATGGGTTTTTAGCCGATATAGAAAAGACATTTAATACATGTATGTAATGACATGCCCAAAATAGGGAGGCTAGTCTTAAAGTTATTAATTCAGAGGTGGAGGAAAACATATGGAAAAATACTGGACTTTTGAGGTTGAATGCGAAAGCTATAGCCGGCCTATTCCAAATGCTGGCCTTTATCCTCTCTGTGACTGAGTGGTCACATTTATCTATCCTCAAATATCTGACCTAAATAGAGACTTTTAGAACCCCATTCTGCATGACCACACCAGGATCAGATTCCACTAATCCTAAATGCCACATCTGGGTGGGGGGGCAAGGAAGGATATGCTGCAGCCTCGATCGCTCTGCCTTTCTGGGATAAATCTGCCCACATTATGTTTAACCCAGTGGTTCTCAACCCTCTTCAGTTTCATATCAAGTAGTGGCATTAGTTATTGGGCTTTGGAGCCAGTGTGGACCCCCACTTTGATGAGATTTAGACTCTCTGACCCAAAACTTATAATATTTTGTTTTCATTGGATACGATTTGGTCCACAATTCCATACTGTATTGATGCATGGTATACACAAAGACAACAGGCAAACGTTGATTAAAATCAAGTAGGCTAATGCAGATCGTTTAACAATAATTTAACTAATTTTAAGCCATTTGGTTTCATTTTACACTCAAGAGTTAAAGATCTATAAGGGTCCGTTTGGTTACGAACTCTCCATCATTTAGCTATAGGGACCACCTAGCTGGAACCCCCTCAAGGACCACTGGTTTAAACTAGTATTAGATGGATAGTGAGTGAGCACGATTTTGCTTGAATTTTATATAGGTCAGGTAATTTTTTTCTGTGGCTACATTTTTGAGGGGTGCTAGTTAGTATAGCGAAATAGTCCAGCTTTGAGGGTTTGTGTAAACACAAGCACTGTCCTAACACAAACATTGAATGCCATTGACAATGAATGGCCAGCTTTGAGTGTTGGGGAAACACAAACATTGATTGAATGCCATTGACATTGAATGGCCAGCTTTGAGTGTCTGCGTAAACACAAACATTGAATGCCAATGACAATGAATGGCCAACTTTGAGTGTTTGCGTAAACACAAACATTGAATGCCATTGACAATTAATGGCTAGCTTTGAGTCGTTGGGTAAACACAAACATTAAATGTCATTGACATTGAATGGCCAGCTTTGAGTGTTTGCGTAAACACAAACATTTAATGCCATTGACAATGAATGGCCAGCTTTGAGTTTTTGCGTAAACACAAACATTGAATGCCATTGACAATGCATGGCTAGCTTTGAGTGTTTGTGTAAACACAAACATTGAATGAATGCCATTGACATTGAATGGCCAGCTTTGAGTGCTTGCGTAAACACAAACATTGAATGCCAATGACAATGAATGGCCAACTTTGAGTGTTCTTTGCGTAAACACAAACATTGAATGCCATTGACAATGCATGGCCAGCTTTGAGTGTTTGTGTCTATTTTGGTGTGTTCCACAGAGGGTGCCTGGGTGGGTTTGTTTTACAGTACACTGACAGTCATGCAATAGTTGAATAGGTGGGCTCTGGGCTGTTAATGTGTGTAAAGCAGAAATAGGGCTGCCATGGACTGACGGAGCTGCCCTGGCTGTACCCATGGCAGATGCTGTTGTCAGTCAGTCAGTCCTGCTCCCTCCTCTCAGGTTCGGTTGAGAGAGTCACTCACTCACATCTGGAAGGAAAAGGGAACACCCCCTCGGTTAAACTCAGCCAACCTGCCGCCGGGGTCTGTGTGACTGTGTAGTGTAGTCAGCAGAGGAGGAAGGAATCACCCTGATAGTTGTTTTTACACACAGCGATCATCATCATCATCATCCAGCCAGACCAGACAGATCGAGACGTTATCTTTCCCCGCCGGTCGTAGCCTATTATAGCTGCGTCTCTACAACAATGGCCAGAGTCGCTGCATCATAGCAGCATAGTGCCGCCTTGGCTTTGCATTTCAGCAGCGCAGCAGTTAATGGTTTCTGAATGTGTTGTTGTACGTTGCTGCTGAGTGCCGTGGTGTGGATCCCTCCTCACTGCTCCAGCAGCAGCAGCAGCAGCAGACCACCACCGCCACACTAGGAAGATGGCGTCGGAAGGAGCAAGCGCCGCCGCGGAGCAGCAGCAGCCGCCGCCTCAGTTGCCTCCTCCTCCGATACAAACACTGGCGACCACGGTCCTCGGGAGTGTCGACGGGGTAAGCCAACATAACAAAGATAGGATAAAACCTGGGACATGTTTTGTTTGTTGTCGGTGTGGTGGTTCGGTTTAGAGAGAGACACACACACACACACACACGCGGCGGAAAAAAAGGGGGGACGAAAATCAGTGCGCATCTATTACATCCAGGCGCTGCTCATAAAGCCACAGCAAGGCGGCGTTATTATTTTGTGTCGATGATGATAAATCGAGGGGAACGGGCCGGTGATTTACGTTTGTTTACAACAAGGGACACATATATCTGGCGGTTATACCGTCCCGAGTGGCACAATAGAATGGCTACTATTAAAACGTTTTTCATTTAATAGCCCTTTTGTGTTTCACCGTACGGACTCGTGGAGGAGGGCAGCTTTTTTATTATGAACACTCAACACAACACAGCCCTGTCGTGAGGTTATAGGTACCGGTACTAAGGTACCTCACCACCACCACCACGGGCTACATACATTGATTTGCTGCTGATGATACGTTGTTACTATAATAGACTCACACAGACACGTTGTTACACACAGTAGTAGCCTGCAGGTTCTGCCTATAGGCTCTGCACGCAGTTACGTGAGATAATGTCTGCTACCCCCCCCCCCCCCCCCCCCCCCGTCAAAAAAGATCTCAATTTAATTTCTCACTTCCAACTGAGTAAAACATAGTTTGGAGTGGGCAACCCTTTTACAATTCAATATGCTTGTTGTGGTTACTATACTGTGGTTGTGTGTGTGTGTGTGTGAGCAAAGCAGCCTTCATATCAAAATGGCCCTCTTTTGTATGAGGAGAACCACATTTGTTGTTGTGTGTATTCTGCCTGGGCCTATATTCTATTACAGCTGGTCCTGTGATGATGAAGGATGTCAGCATTTAGGTCCCAATAGGACTAAAGTGGCAGGGGAGGGACTTGAGAGAGAAGCAGAATAGAGTGTTACTTGCTAGAAGGCACTAGTGACGGTATGTTTTACAGTATGTTTGTTGTCACTAACCGCTTACTCTGCTATTACTTGTTTACACACAACTACCTGTGATTTCTCACGCTTCGGCCTTTCACAGGTTGCAACATATGTGCCAGCTAGCCACTGGCGTGCCTTTCCCTCTGCTTTGCAAATCGGTGGGTGTGTGTGGATGCAGAGGGTGGTGGAGGTCCATGAGGGTGGGGGTCCATCCATGGAACATTTCCTTGGTTGGCCTGTCAGTGTATTATTCCTGTCTGGCTCCCGTGGCGTCCGGCGTGCTGCACAGTCACTGCTCGGCTGTCCATTGATGTTATTGACTAGCCAATAATAATGGAACGGTTTGTGGTGGCAGCCATCCCATCTGCCACTTAACCTTTGTACCGCGTGGCTCAAATGGTAGAGGATGGCACTGATATAATAATATTGCCACTATAGGCAGCATTTGGGGTTTGTTTCCCTGTACTGTGTACCGTAGCTCAATGGCAACAATGCTAATATAGAGAGTATATATGTGCGTGCATAAAGTGAGTGACAAAGTGAGTTTAACGTCGTTTAACGTCATTTAATGCAATCAGATAGGACTTTTCTGTTTGGGCTGTCAAGGCCTAGAAAGTAGTTTTTTAACACCCGGTAGGCATTCCTGCATAACTTCCGTGGTACAATGACGATGCCAAAACGCATAACCTCTCCTCTATACTGCCAGAGCAATAGGCTTTTATTCCCACTGGGGCCACCCATGTTAAACATGTAAACAACACTTGTGTGGCACTGTAAAGAGTGTTGGATAAAAGTGTCCACTAAAATGGCACGTTAATGGAGTAGAGTTTCTGAAGTTACTCACTTGACAAAAAATGAAATAAACAAACCATTACGTTTGGGGGGGTTGAAAGGGGTTAGGCCGGGCGGCGGCCAATGGAAATGTGTTTCTGGAATTAGAAGGTCCCATGAGAACGGAGTAGAAGGGTACTAGTGAGAGAGACAGACAGACAGGCAGTGAGCTGTTGAAATGGAAGGGGAAGCGTGTGGGAGGACAGGAGGGAGAGAGAGAGAGAGTGTGAGAGATGGACGGATGGACGGACAGTGAGAGGCGGGGGGCAGGGACGGTGAGGGGAGGGGGGGGGGGGGGGGGGTGTACACCGGAGACCGTTCTAAATTGGTCTTAATTTCAGTGACTCAGCCGGCATAGCTGGGAGTTCCGTGTCAGCCAGCCTTCTTCAGAGCGTGCTCAGTGCTTGCACACTGCTTTTGCTTAATCGGTCTACGCCGGGGGTAGTTTACATTTAGCGTTGAGCACCAACAGGTGCTCCCAAAGACGTGAAGGCCGGACCAAACCGTACCGGCCTCCCTCCTCCTCGGATCGTCCATACTGTATATATCTCTGTCTGTCGCACCAGCCAATATGCCCGGAGGGGTGATCAATATGTCCGTTCATGCATGGACAAATATGTCCGTGGCAAAGACTTGGTCTTGTCCATGCATGGCACATTTTAGATTTTATGTTTTATACACCATTATTATAATGTTCTAATTTCTTCAGAATATGTATGACACTGATTTACTACGACGCTATGGGATATTAGGAGTCCAACTTGTAATAGTGGTTCTCAAATGTTTTATTTGAAAGGACCCCCTTAACTGTACAAATGGACCCCTTAGGGGCCATTTGGTTCCATTTGTACACCCTCAGAGTTACAGACCTGTTATGGCCGTTCAGAGCTAGCTCGTTATGTGTTTCTGGAAATGTATTATTATTGTCCGTTCATTTGTTATTCATTAAATTAATTTTGACAAAAATATCCACCACAACAAGCCAGCATGGCGCTGGTGACCCCTGAATATGCCAGGAGTCAGGACGGCCTCTCCTCTCTTATCTCCCTGAAAGGAGGAGTCGTGGTGGTCTGTGCCCCCCCAATTCCTGCCTTGGTTGGTTTAAATTAAATAAAGTACTTTGCTGCTCTTTTACCCAGGCCTGCAACACATCTTTTGTTGGTCCACAGTGGGGCGGTTTCTCCGGTGGAGCGTTCTCACAGAGGACCGTCCCACTAGAGAGAGAGAGAGAGAGAGAGAGAGAGAGATCAGAGGTCGGCCAATGGTGGCTCATTGTACCACTTCCTCCTCATTCAGCCCGAGCTGGTTAGCCTGAGTAGAGCAGGTTTACGACCTGTATTGTTTGACTTGGCTGTGGCCGCCTACCTACTCAAGCCATTCCATAGAGTTGGAGTGCTCAACCTCGCATGTTTAGAATGAGTGCGTATACTGTTGATCCACTACAGCAGTACAGCTCTGCACGATTCTCCTTTTCATTCCTAAGTGAAATGTGTACAGTGCACTTGACTTGCTGTTACATAATGGTTCACCATTAGTTACATGAAATAGTAGTAGTAGTAGTAGCCTTGCCGAGCCATGAGGCCCATAGGGCAGGAGCCTATCTCCTGTTTCTGTAGCGTGAGGCAGCTTGATGTACAAGTACACCCCCTGGACATGACACTAGTATGTCGCAGGGACATACATGAAATGCCATGTCATAATTTATCATTTAAAAACCTTTGTACAAGGTACAAGAAAGTGTCAGATTATTGAGTATAATTTAGGAAAGGATACGTTGCAAACTCAGCCCCAGTGGAACTGGAAAGTAACACGCGTCAACATCACTCGATGATTAACTAGAGCAGTGCTTCTCAAAATGGGGTCCTTGGGGGTGTTCCAGGGGGTCCCCAGCGAAATGAGCAGTGTTCATAATGGTTTCACGGCACTTTAACCCTATATAGTACACTACAGTGCTTTTGAAAATCTTGAAAAATGTTGGAATATTTTTTAAGCATTTTAACAACGCAAATATTGTACGGGGGTCTGCTGACTCCCTGCTGGCACTAAAGCCTTTTCAGATCGGGTACATGGCCAAATACATAATTAATTTGGCGGTGCTTGACACGAAGATGTTTTAAGAACTGCTGAACTAGAGAACGACTGGCCAGCACGAGCCTCTGAATATTGGCCGCAGCGGCTGCTGTTGCTTGTGCCCTTTGCACATGGCACACACAGCTCATGGAACAAATTAGCGTCAGCTTCCCTCACCTGCTCACTGTGCAGAAATGTGTGCACGTGGCTGTGCTTGTATGCTCGCAATGCCAAATTGACCAAGGCTGTAGGTCGCATGACATGACGAGCGAGGCTCAGAGAGAGAGGGTGACTAGTGTCCGGCTGGCAAGGACACTAGTGTCCGGCTGGCTAATTCTCCAAGTGCGTCTTCGCTGAGCAGTGAACGGTCAGCTGTGGGTAGGCTGGGGAAATCAAAATAATAATGGCTTGGAGTGAAAGAATGTCTTCTCTCTTTTGTGTACAGCCATGCCCATGATCCGTTCTGACAGTGCTGTTTACCTAAATTGAAATGCTTGATTTATGCGAGAGTTTTGTTTTGCTTCTTGGATGAATTGAATTGAGAGCATCCCGTGTGACAGGCAGAAGAATATTGCGTATGCTTTTGGTCAGGGAAAAGAAGCAAATAACTGACTTTTGTTTTTCTTTTCTCATTCGAAACTCCCCTGGAAAGCAAGTTTGTCTGGAAATGTCAATAGGCTACAAACAAGGGATATAGAAGTTCCAAGATTTAACCCATTTTGACCTGAGATCAGATTCTAAAAATGTCTTCTACATCCTGACAGTTTTCTGAAAAAGCTATGTTTCTATGTCAGTCGTTCTTCGATTTAAAAAAAATAGCAGACCTACAAGCTCGTAGCGCGCCGCTCGGTGGCGCGCTATGAGCTTGTAGATCTGCTATTTTTCAATAGCTAAATTATAACAATGTTTAAAACACCAAAAGGGGTCCCTGCCCAAAATGGGTTAAGATTCAAATATCAGTCAGAGAGAGCTTTGTTAATGAAAACAGCATCTTGCTGAAACTCAAACCCCTAAGTCATGGTTTAGCCTGTGATTTAGGAGAGGCCTTTGAAGATGACGGTGGCTGCTCCTTGATGAAATGGAATAATCTTGGCTCCTTTTCAATGTATGCTAGACTAGTAAATCAATAAATGAACGCTCCTTAGCGAGGCGATTGAACGTCGCTGAATATAAAGCAGGTTATAGCAATGAATGTACCCGACATTCACAGAAGGGAAGGAAGCTCTTTACTTTTACTGTTTTGTTTTAACTCATTTTGGGCGGGAACCCCTTTTGGTGTTAGCATTATGTTATGCTTTAGCTATTGAAAAATAGCAGATCTACAAGCTCATAGCGCGCCACCGAGTGGCGCGCTACGAGCTTGTAGGTCTGCTATTTTTGAAAAATCGAAGAACGACTGACATAGAAACATAGCTTTTTCAGAAAACTGTCAGGATGTAGAAGACATTTTTAGAATCTGATCTCTGGTCAGAATGGGTTAAACCCTTTTGTTTATTCATCATCATCATCATCATCATCATCCCTCAAGTGCCCTCGAGATCTCACATGCTGCTTCTGCTGCCTTCTGTTGCTCATTGATACAACATGTTCATTCACAACGCAAATACACAATCTACAAAAACGCCACATGTTTGAGATTGTAGATCGGCTATTTACACGCAACCTTGCCTGTACGTCAAAGTATAAAATAGGGCATAAGTGGTTAACCTTTTATTTAACCATGCAACTGATTAAGAACTAATTCGTATTAACAATTGACCCTATGCAGACCATGACCATCTTGCCTTTAGGTTAATGGCAGGGTGGCAACTAACCGCAATTTGCCACAGCCCATACATCCAAACAGAAAAGTCCTATCTGATTGTATTAACCCATTTTGACCTGACGTCGAAATTAAAACAGTTTTCTGAAATACCTGTGTTTCTTTATCAGTGGTGCTCAATATTTCATGTCAAGGACGCCGAAAATTATATGTATTACTATTTGGCCGCCGACCCCCATCTGAAAATATGTTGTTATTTTTCAAAAATAGCAGACCTACAAGCAGACCTAGCGCCGAGTGCCGCGCTATGAGCTTGTAGATTTGCTATTTTTCAATAGCTAAAGTATAACATAATGCTTTAAAACACCAAAAGGGGATCCCGCCCCAAAATGGGTTAAACAACGTCAAACTCACCAACATTTCAGCTGTACGAAAAGCCTTTTCTTTTAAGTGCTTGTTTCATAAAAATCCACGTTATGAGCTACTTTCTGAGAAGAAATTCCTTGCAGGTGATTATTTTTCTGTTGGAGTTTGGCAGTGCTCGTTGGAATTGGATATATCACTCAACGCTCCCGTTTTGAATTTGCACCTAGCTGTTTTGAATCGACAGTATCATCTGCCTATATCTTCCAGTAGTCTGTAGTAGATGGAGTTGAAAGTGCCACGGTCACTGTCTCCAAATGTCATCTTTTGGCCTCTGTGTGATGTGATTGTATGCGTTTCTTCTTACAACCTGCCTGGAAAATATTTCTAATTGAGGGTACCGGCGTGAAGTGTGTCTGGTCACTCATTGTTTGCACGTTAGTCCTGCGGTCACTACGGGGCCAAATTAGAATCTAATGGCCTAGCTTTGATGTACTTGGACTTTAATGGCCTCAAGGTAGGATGAGACTCATTTTAAAGCTAGTCTTAATGAGACCATAGTTTGTGAGTGGGAATTAATATGAAGTGGAGCATCTGTCATACGAGCCCAACCTGTTTGTTTTTTCCTCTGATGTGACTATAAACCCAGTACCCTGTTGTTGACTGTACGTTTTTGGTTCCTCTTTGCTTAATTATGCCCGCCACTGGGGACACAAGTACACATATAGGCCACGATTTGTCGTTCGTTTCGCTGGTATCTGCCCTGCACACATTCTGTCCAACACTCACACAAATCGGTTCATATTATCGAGTCCGGAGTCATGTGATCAAGATGCATCTGTCAGATTTAGCAGATTCCATTCCAGTTGGCTGTGTGACTGCCTTGTGCCTTCCGAATGAATGAATGAATGAATGAATGAATGACTTTATTTAAGTGTCATGGCACCTCGTGGCCCATCCCTCATGGGATTATATGACACCTTTTCATACAGTTACAATAATTCGGATATACACGTCTTGACTCTTTTTTACACAGTAATGCCGATCGTCTACTCAACATGAGTACCACAAAACGAAACGAAACAAAAATAAACAAAACAAAACAGCCCTTACTGGCTGTACATATTTTGCAGGGTAGACGAGACAACCTGGTCTGGTGGAGATTTTTTTTTTTTTTTACAAGCTAGAAATGCTTTGCAAACGTGTTAACCCATTCTGGACGGGAACCCCTTTTGGTGTTTTAACTAAGCATTATGTTATACTTTAGCTATTGAAAAATAGCAGATCTACAAGCTCGTAGCGCGCCACCGAGTGGCGCGCTACGAGCTTGTAGGTCTTCTATTTTTTTTTTATCGTAAAAATGCGGCACAAATCTTTGAATATATATTCTTTCAGAGCGAATGTTTTTTTTATTTCGACGTCAGGCCTAATCTCTTCTTTTTTGGCAAATGATACACACTCATGCAATGGAGTGTGTGATCTGTAGCACATACTACATAGCAGCTTATTGTTCCTCATCAGATGTCTATTTTATTATGTTCCAGGAACTACACACTATAGACTACAGTTGCAATTCAGCTCTGTGAAGATAAAAGCCCATGGGTGCCAAGACTAGCTCTGGGACAGTTAGTTGAACTGTCCATTGTCTCTGCTAAAATAAACACAACATAAAACCTTTTGTTCATACTGTCGAGTCTTGCTATCGTCTTTTAACCCATTTTGGGGCGGGAAGTTGGGAACCCCTTTTGGTGTTTTAAGCATTCTTATACTTTAGCCATTGAAAAATAGCAGATCTACAAGCTCATAGCGCGGCACAGAGTGCCGCGCTACGAGCTTGTAGGTCTGCTATTTTTGAAAAATCGTGAAAATGTGGCGCAAATCCTTGAATATATATCCTTTCAGAGCCAAAGTTTTTTACTCAAATCTTTGCTTCTGCGGGGGTCCCTGGAACAACATATTTTCAGATGGGGGGTCGGCGGCCAATTACATAATAATCTTGGGGGTCCATGACATGAAAATGTTTGAGAGAACGACTGACATAGAAACATATAAGGTTTTTCAGAAAACTGTCAGGATTTAGAAGACATTTGTAGAATCGTTCCCAGGTCAAAATGGGTTCAAATGCATCTGTGCCTCTGAGAATCAAAAGAGCATATCTGGTTCAGCAAAATGTCTGTTATCATTATACCCGTCTCGTGTTGGAAATAAGGGGATGTTGTTGCCTCTGTGCTCCTCCAACGGTGTGTAATGTTGCGTTCACAGTCACACGAGGCATGTGCAAAGATGCAGAGATCACAGCATGTTTGTCTCTTTGTAGCTCTGTTGCTCACACAGTCTTTGACGTCATCAAGCTTGCATCCGATGTGTGTTGTATTGTATCTGTTGCAGCAGCTAGAAATGTAAAGCGCCTTGGATGAAGGCGCTATAGAAATGCACCATTTACCATGTAAGAGTTGGGCATGTCCTTTAAAACCCATTTTTGGGCGGGAACCCCTTTTGGTGTTAGCATTATGTTATGCTTTAGCTATTTTTGAAAAATCGTGAAAATGTGCCTGAAATCTTTGAATATATATTCTTTCAGAGTTTCAGTTTTTACCTCAAATCTTTGCTTCTGGGGTGTCCCTGGAACACCATATTTTGAAATATTGAGAACCACTGTTTTTCAGGAAAAAAAAGACATTTTAAAAAGATTTTTTTTAAATTTCGACGTCAGGCCTAAATGGGTTGATACAAGTCTTTATTTGTTATGTGCACTCTTGTGTTTTCAGAAATGTGAGTTCAACATGGATAATCTGAGCAAGCCTGAGCTGTTGACCCTCCTCAGTATTATGGAAGGAGAGCTGGAAGCCAGAGACCTGGTTATAGAGGCCCTAAGGGTGAGTCCCCCTAATATATCTCTCTCTCTCTCTCTCTCAATCTCTCTCACACACACACACACACTCACACTCACACTCACACTCACACTCACACACACGCACACGCTCACACAGACACTCACACACCCTTGCACTTTCTTTTTAAAATGGGACTTCAACACACACAGAGTCCCCTCCCCCCATACTTTATATCAGCCAATCGGTGTGCATTCGATTCGAGCCATTGTCAGGTTGAATTGAACACAGCCTATTTGAAGCAGATTAGCATTGGGGAAATCTTCAGATGGCAGCGAGATTTATAGCTTCAAATTCAAATTTGAAGAAATGGGTCCTTGTTTTAACTGAATCCTGACTTGTCATAAAATATGGATATATATTCATTCGATTTGCAGACTACTTGTATGATCATTTAAGATGCTTGCACACTTGTGGTGCAAGCAGCATCACAAGTGTGCAAGATTGTCTTATATGACCATTACATATCACATTCTGCAACAAAAAATGTCAGACTACAAGGTGAATTGATCTTAACTTCATCTCAGAAGAGGACATCAACATTGGTTGGCAAATCTCCAAAGGGAGTTGATTTCTCCTGACATTTTCCACAAAACTGTCTACTAATAGTTCTAGTAGCAGTAGCAGTTTATATTAACAAAAATCCCACCCGTGTGAAGTGAGGGGCGCTCTTATCATCATACATCATCATGACGTAAAATAGACGCTATGCCTATTTTCTCAGACACTATGGCGTAAAATCCTCCATTCATTGTCAATGGGGAATTTAATTGTTTGTGTAGGATAAAAATAGACACTGTCATTCCCTAGTTGATCATCATGAACCCAAGCCACAGAAAGTTGTTTCCCTGGCTGTACGTGACCCTGTCTGTGGCAGCGGTGGCCGAACGGATTGCGGAGCGGTCTTGATACCGGAAGGTCGCCAGTTCGAATCAGCGGTCCGACACGTTAAAATTACCACCGCTGAAGTGCCCTTGAACAAGGCATTGAACCACTACGATGAAATGTTCTATGAGCAGGGCCTGGCTGGAAACAAGTTCTTGAGCTTAGCCCAGATACCCTGGGTAAATATAGTAATCATTTCATTTCATTTCTGAAACCTGCAGTCCACCTTTAGGTCCCAAATCACTGATTGGTAATGAGCGTTGGGCATAAAGGACGAGCAAGACCTGGGACTGTGTCCCAGGTCTTGTCCAAAACTTGTTGTGTTTTCGTAACATTAACCCATTCTGGGCGGGAACCCCTTTTGGTGTTTTAAACATTACGTTATAATTTACCTATTGAAAAGCTTGTAGGTCTGCTATTTTAGAAAAATCATGAAAATGTGGCGCACATTTGGAATATATATCTCTTCAGAACGAACGTTTCTAACTCAAATCTTTGCTTCTGGGGGGGTCGCGGGAACAACATATTTTTAGATGGGGTTCAGCGGCCTCTTACATAACATTTTTGTCTTCCTTGACATGAAATAATGAGCACCACTGATACAGAAACATATAGGTATTTCCGAAAACTGTCAGGATTTAGAAGACATTTTTTAAATTACGACGTCAGGCCAAAATGGGTTAAAAAAGAACACGACGACTTGATTGTTGTTACAACACTGAAAGAATGAAATCTAACAGCATAGTGTTAGTTCTAATGCTCCCCGCCTGGTCAGTGTGCCAGTCTGTGTACCGAGACGTCGAGTCCCAGTGCATGTTCTTCGTACTTGGCACAGTGAAATGCAAGACAGCGTAACATCGCTGCGGAAAAGGATAAGACTGAGGGTTAAACAGATGAACGTATCGATCAACAAATGGAATTCAAGTGGTATCCAGACAGGACGGTGACTGTGGCTGGCATGCACTGTATAATAGCCACGATGAGACGGTTTTTTTGCTGTCTCATTGTCTGTCTCTTCTCTGTGTGTCTTCTCTGTCGTTGGTGTCCTTGCATTGGAGGTCGCCCGTCCTCCACAGGGGTAGGAATGGCAAGTTATTTCTGAACGAAGCCCTTTAAGGACTCTCTCTCTCTCTCTCTCTCTCTCTCTCTCTCTCTCTCTCTCTCTCTCTCTCTCTCTCTCTGTCTGTTTCTCTCTCCAGTTCTGTATTTAGGTCAGCATTGGTGCCATGTTTGGCCCATGCTCCACTTTAAGCCCTGTCCTCTTAAACTCTTTTCTCAAATGGGATCTTAATATATGAGATTCATACACCCTGTTGGGATTGAGAGGTTGCAGCAGGCTATAGGTAGCAAAACCTAGCCACTCACGCCTGGCATTAACCCATTTTGGGCGGGAACCCCTTTTGGTGTTAGCATTATGTTATGCTTTAGCTATTGAAAAATAGCAGATCTACAAGCTCGTAGCGCGCCACCGAGTGGCGCGCTATGAACTTGTAGGTCTGCTATTTTTGAAAAATCGAAGAACGACTGACAGAAACATAGCTTTTTCAGAAAACTGTCAGGATGTAGAAGACATTTTTAGAATCTGATCTCAGGTCGAAATTGGTTAAAGTAGAACCAAATACAGTATACCATGTCCTTTTTTTATTCAAACGTGCCAGCTCAGTTCTCAGTTGTATAGGTGTCCCTCGGCAGGGCTGGGTGGTTGGAGGGTTTGTAAATGTATAAGAGTAAGAGGAGAACAAGGCATATTAGAGAGAAGAGATTCTGAGAACGCTGCTAGAAAGTACCACTTGTAGAAGCCCCCCCCCTTCCCCCCCTTTCTGTTGGCAGACGCTTTTAATGTGTCACCTTACTGTCTCCAACCCGCCTGGCTGGGACCCGAACAATGCTCGGTGTTATTCTGTGTTTTGCTCCGTATTTATCGCAGAGTCTTTTCCAGACAGTCTTCTAGGAATGAATCCGTTTTCTGCTGCAACTCCTGCTGAACGATGCACATCGCCATCCTCTATCTTTTTCCCCCCCAGTCCTCCTCTCCTTTCCTTTTGTCCCCCCTCTCTCTCTCTTTTTAAGTGGTGCAACCGGGGTGCATACTTAGTTTAGACTAGTCATTGGTTAGACATGGGTTAAGGTTAGGTTTAGGTGTGCTGCCCCCCGTGGGAGGTTAGGTTTAGGGTGAGGGTTTGAGATAGGTTGTAGTTGTAGGACTAATGACTGGTCTAACCAATGACTAGTCTAAACCAAAAGCTTTGTTTGTGCCTGGCTGGCTACTGAGCACGAAAATAGCATTTAGTTGTGTCACTGTTACAGCCTAATACACACACATACATATTAACTGTATATATGATGATTTCAGGTGTAACAGTACAGTACAGTATAGTACAGTACAGTACAGTACAGTACAGTACAGTACAGTACAGTACAGTACAGTACAGTACAGTACAGTACAGTACAGTACAGTACAGTACAGTACAGTACAGTACAGTACAGTAACAGTACAGTACAGTAGAGGGACCCCCTGGGGACCCCCACACGGTAACTCTGTCATTTCTCAACCGTTTCGGACACGGGGTGGTTCGCCGGAACCAGCCCGGCCCCCTGGGAGTGTTCCTGGGGGTCTGGATGTTCCGGGGACTCATATCTTTGCTTCTGGGGATCCCTGGAACAAAATAAATATTTTGAGTTGGGGGTCGGCGGCCACATACAGGTTCATTTTTCAATTCCTCACATTTTTCTCCCAACTGTATCATTACGCTAATTTCCAATTTCCCCATGTAGCCCCCCCCCCCCCCCCCCCCTCTCTCTGGGCTCCCGTCTCCCCTGTGGGTGACATCTTATCCAGGCTTTAGGGAGATCAAACCCTCTCCCCTCCCCTCCGTTCCCTTGCTGCCGTGATGATGGCTGTCGCCATCCACAAAGGCACTGTTTGTTCTGTCACTGATAGGGCCGAGAGAGAGAGAGAGAGGGAGAGAGGGAGGGAGAGAGGGAGGGAGGGAGAGAGAGAGATGCATATTATAAAAGAAAAGCGATATCATTCCTGCCTCTGGAAGAACTCAGGTATAGAGTGGACAGAGCCCAAAAAAAACTTTGTCCTGGCTCGGAGTCCCTTTGTGGAATTTGTCGAGGACTTTTCCTTTAATTGAACCTGCTTTGTTCCACCACTTTTTCTTCTTTTTTTGTGTGTTTTTTCCGAGCCTAAGGGGGTCGTGTTTGTGTGTTTTGTGTGATATATTGTATGCATATGTACATGTTATACGAAGAACTGAAAAATAATGGAAAAGTGAGAATTATTTCAAATAATAATAATTATTTCGAATAGATGAATACATACAGTAGATAAAACCAGGCCAGTGGTTAGAGTGTCCACCCTGAGAACTGGGAGGTCGGGGGTTCGATCCCTGGCCGGGTCATCATACCCAAAGACTGGACCCAATGCCTCCCTGCTTGGCACTCAGCATCAAGGGTTGGATTGGAGTAAGTCCCTGCGACATACTATAGCGTCATCTCCAAGGGGTGTACTTGTATGTCCAGGGGGTACATCACGCTATACAGAAACAGGAGATAGGCTTAGGCTCCTGCCCCTATGGGCCTCATGGCTCGGCAAGGATTACTTATAGAATAGATAAAGGGTGCTTCTTTTCCACCGCACGGTACTGGGCTCGTGCCTCGGCTCTACACTCGACAGTCTGCTCTACTCTCAAATTGATGATGTTTAGGCAACGGTTATGTCACTGGTACTACAGTACGTGCCTGGATTACGCCCAAATATGGATATACCCGTCGTACTATCATAGCTGACTGACATAGTCCAACGTTGCGCACCGAGAGTGTCGCTTCTGTAACACGTGCAAAAACCCTGGCAACGCAAGGAAAGCTACTTACGTGGTGACAAACATCTTCTCCGTATTGTATATGCATTTATCGGACACTCTTATCCAGTAATGTACAAGTGTGAGAACAGCATAAGCATGAACTGTATAGACGACAAACAAGGTAAATAGTCACATAAGTAATGTGCACAGAGAACAGTGTAGTAGTGCCTCAGAGAAACTAGGATACAGCACAACAATGGCAGAAATCCCCTAACAAGCATATGGTAATACAATGTAACACCACGGTCCAAATGGTTTGTTTGTTTTTTTGGGACGGTGTAAAAGGGGGAATGGAGCGAGTGTGCCAGACAGAAAGAAAGAAAGAGATAGAGAAACAGGGAGAGCTGATATGACCTCTCATCATCCCTGGCAAAGCAGAACCGTGGGCCATACAATAGAGGATTAAGACAACATCATCCCCGCCCCTTGCTTTTCTACGCTCTCTCTCTCTCTCTCTCTCTCTCTCTCTCTCTCTCTCTCTCTCTCTCTCCCCCAAAATGACAGAAAGACAGACAAAGCATCGTCTGGCCACCAGCTGCACGGCATCTCGGTGTCACAGCAGCAGCACAGCCTCGCTCCGACTCTTTCAAGTCAAACCGTGGAGAGATCATTACATCCAAACCCGACCAGCACAGCCACTAAGCCCCCTCTTCCATACCCCACCGTCCTACGCACGCACGCACGCACGCACGCACGCACGCACGCACGCACGCACGCACGCACACACACATGAGTTCATGAAAAGAAAAGCCCGCCCTGACCTAGTATCACCGACTGGCACGCCATCATCGCCGAACGTTACTTTGTGCCGTGGGCATTATTAAGAGGCTTTGGTGGCAGCGATTAATTAGCGTTTGGCTAAAAGCCGCCGGGCTGAGCCACCGTATCGGGTTTCATTCTGACGAAAAGAAAGGCCAGGGTGGCGTGGTGTAGAGGAGGGTCTGTTAAGGAGATTAGCCAGGCCATGGAGATCACATGAGGATCGGAGCCATCGGCTTTACACAACTCCCCCCATTATTCTGCCCCTGTGATTTTTCACTGAACATTTTGGAAACCGGCATCTTTTCACCGGACTATGTGAATGTTATACATGCGTGAAAATAATTAATTACCATCCACATGCAATGACTGATGCATCGTTTCATTACCAATGGCCAATTTGAACATTACCAGGTCTACACTGTTAACCGTCTGACCGCCAGTATTTAATTTATTAATTCACCCGTATATAGAGGGTATGCGCAATTGCGCATGCATAAAGTGAGTGGCAAATCGAGTGTCAAAGTGAGTGGTAAAGTGAGTTTAATGTCTTTTAATTCAATCCGATAGGACCTTTCTGTGTGGATGTATGGGCTGTCAAGGCCAGAAAGTCGTTTTTTGACACTCGGTAGGCGTTCCCGCATAACTTCCGGGTATGATGATGATCATCGTTTTACCCTTATTTTGAAGGAGCCAAAACCCGCGACCGGATGTTGTGTGTGTGTTGTGACGGACGCAGATCCAGATTCACGCTCGGGACACAACAAAGGATCACAGGAAAAGGAGATAAATGCGATGGAAAGAAACGGATACAGTGGGGGCGGATGCACTTGCAGTATAGTACAGTGAAGATGGCCTTTTATAGCAACCCAGTGCTAATGTGAGTAGCATCACGACTCCATCGACGGCGGGAAGGGCTTAATGCTAATTTCAATTGCCGTAGATCTACGGCAATGGCGCTAAAAGGGTTCAGAGCAGGGTTTAATAAAACCTCTTGAGCCCCATGCATTGCCCCCGCCGGCGGGGGGCAGCGGCTCAGAACCTCTGAACAGCTCTCAGCGGGTCAATGGAGACCCAATTGGTCTCCGGTTCCAACTCCGATGTTGCAGATTTTCCCCCTGGACCCCCCTGGCGTTTAACCCATTCTGGGGCGGGAACCCATTTTGGTGTTAGCATTATGTTATGCTTTAGCTATTGAAAAATAGCAGATCTACAAGCTCATAGCGCGCCACCGAGTGGCGCGCTATGAGCTTGTAGGTCTGCTATTTTTGAAGGTCTGCTATTTTCGAAGAACGACTGACATAGAAAAATAGCTTTTTCAGAAAACTGTCAGGATGTAGAAGACATGTTTAGAATCTGATCTCAGGTCAAAATGGGTTAAGAGGTTATCTTCTGAAATTGTTGGCCAGATGCTTGTAGTCGTAGAACAGCACTTACCGTAAAGTGCATCTCACTTGCCCAACAGCACTATGTTTAGCTTGGAGTAGGAGTTACAATTCATCCCCTGTATTGCTCAGTGGGTATAGAACTTATAGAACATGGCACCAATGCTACCAGGGTTGGGGGTTTGATTCCCCTGTGTGTCTCAATAGATATAGAGCACAGCAGCACCAGTAATCCCGGGGGGAGTTATTCCATTCCCCTATATATGTAGAATAAATTAATATAGCATGACTCTGAGTTCTCCCACGGGTGAATGCCTGATAAAAAATGTACACACTTATGCAACTGTTTGAAACGCGTTGCATGTTAAAATAATCATCACGTCAGCTGTCTCTATATATACCCTATAATAGGAAGAGGAAAGGAGTCATACTGACATGTCTGAGGGCCACAGATGGGATGAGAAAGCATTTTCCGCCCACCCACTGGCATCTGCCATCGGAGCATCGATTCGAAGCCTCGGCTACAGTCATGTGGGCTGACTGGGCTTGCACGCTTGGTTGGGTAGAGGTCACGTGTCCCTGCATATGACTAAGACTTGGTTGGGTAGAGGTCACATGTCCCTGCATATGACTATAAGACTTGGTTGGGTAGAGGTCACGTGTCCCTGCATATGACTAAGACTTGGTTGGGTAGAGGTCACGTGTCCCTGCATATGACTAAGACTTGGTTGGGTAGAGGTCACGTGTCCCTGCATATGACTAAGACTTGGTTGGGTAGAGGTCACGTGTCCCTGCATATGACTATAAGACTTGGTTGGGTAGAGGTCACGTGTCCCTGCATATGACTAAGACTTGGTTAGGTAGAGGTCACGTGTCCCTGCATATGACTAAGACTTGGTTGGGTAGAGGTCACGTGTCCCTGCATATGACTATAAGACTTGGTTGGGTAGAGGTCACGTGTCCCTGCATATGACTAAGACTTGGTTGGGTAGAGGTCACATGTCCCTGCATATGACTAAGACTTGGTTGGGTAGAGGTCACGTGTCCCTGCATATGACTAAGACTTGGTTGGGTAGAGGTCACGTGTCCCTGCATATGACTAAGACTTGGTTAGGTAGAGGTCACGTGTCCCTGCATATGACTAAGACTTGGTTGGGTAGAGGTCACGTGTCCCTGCATATGACTATAAGACTTGGTTGGGTAGAGGTCACGTGTCCCTGCATATGACTAAGACTTGGTTGGGTAGAGGTCACGTGTCCCTGCATATGACTAAGACTTGGTTGGGTAGAGGTCACGTGTCCCTGCATATGACTAAGACTTGGTTGGGAGAGGTCACGTGTCCCTGCATATGACTAAGACTTGGTTGGGTAGAGGTCACATGTCCCTGCATATGACTAAGACTTGGTTGGGTAGAGGTCACGTGTCCCTGCATATGACTAAGACTTGGTTGGGTAGAGGTCACGTGTCCCTGCATATGACTATAAGACTTGGTTGGGTAGAGGTCACGTGTCCCTGCATATGACTAAGACTTGGTTGGGTAGAGGTCACGTGTCCCTGCATATGACTAAGACTTGGTTGGGTAGAGGTCACGTGTCCCTGCATATGACTAAGACTTGGTTGGGAGAGGTCACGTGTCCCTGCATATGACTAAGACTTGGTTGGGAGAGGTCACGTGTCCCTGCATATGACTAAGACTTGGTTGGGAGAGGTCACGTGTCCCTGCATATGACTAAGACTTGGTTGGGTAGAGGTCACGTGTCCCTGCATATGACTAAGACTTGGTTGGGTAGAGGTCACGTGTCCCTGCATATGACTAAGACTTGGTTGGGTAGAGGTCACGTGTCCCTGCATATGACTAAGACTTGGTTGGGTAGAGGTCACGTGTCCCTGCATATGACTAAGACTTGGTTGGGTAGAGGTCACGTGTCCCTGCATATGACTAAGACTTGGTTGGGTAGAGGTCACGTGTCCCTGCATATGACTAAGACTTGGTTGGGTAGAGGTCACGTGTCCCTGCATATGACTAAGACTTGGTTGGGTAGAGGTCACGTGTCCCTGCATATGACTAAGACTTGGTTGGGTAGAGGTCACGTGTCCCTGCATATGACTAAGACTTGGTTGGGGAGAGGTCACGTGTCCCTGCATATGACTAAGACTTGGTTGGGTAGAGGTCACGTGTCCCTGCATATGACTAAGACTTGGTTGGGTAGAGGTCACGTGTCCCTGCATATGACTAAGACTTGGTTGGGGAGAGGTCACGTGTCCCTGCATATGACTAAGACTTGGTTGGGTAGAGGTCACGTGTCCCTGCATATGACTAAGACTTGGTTGGGTAGAGGTCACGTGTCCCTGCATATGACTAAGACTTGGTTGGGGAGAGGTCACGTGTCCCTGCATATGACTAAGACTTGGTTGGGGAGAGGTCACATGTCCCTGCATATGACTATAAGACTTGGTTGGGTAGAGGTCACGTGTCCCTGCATATGACTAAGACTTGGTTGGGTAGAGGTCACGTGTCCCTGCATATGACTAAGACTTGGTTGGGTAGAGGTCACGTGTCCCTGCATATGACTAAGACTTGGTTGGGTAGAGGTCACGTGTCCCTGCATATGACTAAGACTTGGTTGGGTAGAGGTCACATGTCCCTGCATATGACTAAGACTTGGTTGGGTAGAGGTCACGTGTCCCTGCATATGACTAAGACTTGGTTGGGGAGAGGTCATGTGTCCCTGCATATGACTAAGACTTGGTTGGGGAGAGGTCACGTGTCCCTGCATATGACT
>NC_136810.1:54336935-54340385 GCF_951216825.1 Electrona antarctica
CTCCTCCAGTGTTGTTTTTGGCAGCAGATTTTGATTTTAGTTTTAGTCGTTAGTCTCTTGAATAGTTTTCATTTAGTCACGTTTTAGTCACCTGGAATGTTTTAGTGTTAGTCTAGTTTTAGTCGACTAAATATCATAAGATTTTAGTCGACTAAATCTACAGTTGATTTAGTCGAACAAAATGTATTTCGGCGGGCCTTGATGCCGTCATAATGGCTGATTTTACACTTGCTGAAAATAGCAGATCTACAAGCACACAACGCGTCGCGCTGCGGCACGTTGTGAGCTTGTAGATCTGCTATTTTCAGCATGCAAGCAAGTGTAAAATGACTTATACTGGATCTCTTGTCCACTAGTCCCTAACATTTTAGTCTAGTTTTTATTTGTTGACGAAATTGTCGGTATATTTAGTCTTTAGTTTTAGTCGTCATAGCTTAGTTTTCATTTAGTTTCCATTTATTTTTCCTCCAGTGAAAAAAAGGTAGTCGACGAACATCTTTCGTCATAGTTTTAGTCGACGAAAACAACACTGATCTCCTCTCATCTCTGAGAGTAAACCGGTTTGATCGCACACTCAGGATGAGAGTGCCATAGAGAAATGATGTGTGCAAAAACATCTAAATCCCCCACAGTGCCGGCAGCTAACTGGGCTAATTCTCATCTCCTATTACCACGGAGCAGTGTGAGAGTGGTTCGCTCTCAGCTATATATGGGTCTATTTTCAGCTAGAGTGGCCCTTGTCGAGTAAAACCACCCAAATTTAGGACACGCAATTTTCAAGGTTTTCATCCTGCTTTGAACAGAACGAGCGGAGCAGCTGCGAGTGCCTTGGCCCGGCTACGACGTCATCAAGAGCCTCTGACTGTCACCATGGTTAACAGGAGAGAGAGGGGGAGGGAGAGAGAGGGAGAGGGAGGGAGGGAGGGAGAGGGGGAGGGAGGGAGGGAGAGAGAGAGGGGAGAGAGAGAGGGAGGGAGAGAGAGAGAGAGAGAGAGGGAGGGAGAGGGAGAGGGGGAGGGAGGGAGGGCCGAGGGGAGGGAGAGAGAGAGAGAGAGAAGGGGAGGGGGAGAGAGGGGGAGGGAGAGAGAGGGGGAGGGAGGGAGAGGGAGGGAGAGAGGGAGGGAGAGAGAGGGAGAGGGAGGGAGAGGGGGAGGGAGGGAGGGAGAGAGAGGGGGAGGGAGGGAGAGAGAGAGAGAGAGAGGGAGGGAGGGAGAGGGGGAGGGAGAGAGGGAGAGGGGGGGGGGGAGGGAGGGAGGGAGAGAGAGGGGGAGGGAGGGAGAGAGAGAGAGAGAGAGGGGGGAGAGAGGGAGAGGGAGAGGGGGAGGGAGGGAGGGAGAGAGAGGGGGAGGGAGGGAGAGAGAGAGAGGGGGAGGGAGAGAGAGGGGGAGGGAGGGAGGGAGGGAGAGAGGGGGAGAGAGAGAGGGATAGAGAGAGAGGGATAGAGAGAGAGGGATAGAGAGAGAGGGAGAGAGAGAGAGAGAGGGATAGAGAGAGAGGGAGAGAGAGAGAGGGAGAGAGAGAGGGATAGAGAGAGAGGGAGAGAGAGAGAGGGATAGAGAGAGAGGGATAGAGAGAGAGGTATAGAGAGAGAGGGAGAGAGAGAGAGGGATAGAGAGAGGGATAGAGGGATAGAGAGAGAGGGATAGAGAGAGAGAGATAGAGAGAGAGTGATAGAGAGAGGGATAGAGGGATAGAGAGAGAGGGATAGAGAGAGAGAGATAGAGAGAGAGTGATAGAGAGAGGGATAGAGAGGGAGGGATAGAGAGAGAGGGATAGAGAGAGGGATAGAGAGGGAGGGAGAGAGAGAGAGAGAGAGATAGAGAGAGGGATAGAGAGGGAGGGAGAGAGAGAGAGAGAGAGAGGGATAGAGAGAGAGAGAACAGATATAGATCTTGTCACCCCCAGTCCCCCAGCCTATCATTATCATCAATGTGTAACCACTTAAGCCCTACTTTTTTTTACTTTAAAATAGCCTTTAAAAATATATACACGCTCAGACTGGCTGAAAGAATATGTGCATTTGTTTGGGGGGGAATGTTTTGAACATTTGAACCAAAAATGTTGCACACTGTTTAATCATTAGCGTCTGGAGTCTGTTATTCTCTGCTCTATTTCTCTAGCTGTGCTTTTCTCTCCAGGTAGTAGTGTCACTAGTAGTTGTTGATGATGAAGTCTTGCGCAGATGGCAAATGGTTGCATTTATATAGAGCTTTTATCCAAAGCGCTTTACATAGATTGTGCATTTATATTCACACACACATTCACACACCGATGGTGGAGGAAACCAATGCAAGGCACCAACCAGCACATCGGGAGCAATTCGGGGTTCAGTGTCTTGCTCAAGGACACTTCGACAGTAACTCTGGGGGAGCCCACAGGGATCGAACTGGGAACCTTGCGGTTCCCATTCGGCCATTCTACCGGCCACTCTACCGCTGAGCCACTGCCACCCCTTAGATGGAGTCAGTGCTTCAGCCGTTGTGTGGAACTGGTCTGAGATTCCTCTCACCATCCTGGTGTTCAGAGATTCCTCTCACCATCCTGGTGTTCAGAGATTCCTCTCACCATCCTGGTGTTCAGAGATTCCTCTCACCGTCCTGGTGTTCAGAGATTCCTCTCACCGTCCTGGTGTTCAGAGTTCAGACTAGTAGTGACTCTCTGTTCTGTTTGCCGTTCTCTCCGTCTGCCCATCTGTGCTGGCATGACTTCCCGGAGACGACCAGATCCGCCACCATGCTCCCAGATCAATAACGCTGCTGTGTGTGTGTGCGTGTGTGCGTGCGCGCGCATGTGTGAGCCACAATTCTGACTCGGGTGCTAATGAATGTGTGTAAATCAAGCTGTGTTGGTCTGTGTGTATATGTAGCTGTATATACTGTAGCAAGACCAAAGCTTCTGACCTGTGTGTGTGTGTGTGTGCGTGCGTGCGTGCGTGCGTGCGTGTGTGTGATGTATATGTGTGTGTAAGTAAGTATGTGTGTGAGTATCATTAGCAGCCTGTCATTGTCGCCCTAATCGCATGTCCTTCTGTACCTAATTATCCTCCTGATCCACCTTAGCCCCTGGCCGGGGTGGGATGGAACTATACTGCATTTTTACTCCACTACAATTATCTGAAAACGTAATGGGACCTTCTGCATAATGATTACTTAAGTACATTTTTGATACCAAATTAATACTTTTGTACATTTTCTCAAGTTTATTTTTAATTCCGGACTTTTAGTACTTGTAACTGAGTATTTCTACAGTGCAGTATTGATACTTTTACTTCCTTAAAGTACAGAATGTGAGTATTTTTATCCACCTTTAGCCCCCCCGGACACTCGGAGCCCAACGGGCAGGAATGCACCCCGCTCTTTAGCTAACTATAAACGACCTGCTGTCTCTACGACAACTGGTCTCTATGACAACAGTCAATAATGAGGAGGAGGAGGAGGAGGCAGCCATGCT
>NC_136810.1:54340585-54343085 GCF_951216825.1 Electrona antarctica
ATTGAAAATCCATCAGTAAATCTCCTGTTTGATGTTTTTAGTCAAGTCGTGTCCCGGTGGATGGACGGCGTTTGGAGACGGATGTTACTACACAACTACTGAAAGGAAATCATGGCAGAAAGCTAGAGATCACTGTCAGAGTCAAGGAGCTGATCTGGTGGTCATTAACAGTCCAGCAGAACAGGTTAGTGTGTGTGTGTGTGTGTGTGTGTGTGTGTGTGTGTGTGTGTGTGTGTGTGTGTGTGTGTGTGTGTGTGCGTGTGCGTGTGCGTGTGCGTGCGCCTACTTCCACTTCACCACATCTCAGAGGCAACATTTTTACTTTTACTCCACTACAATTATTTCTGAACTGTAGTTACGATTTACAGTAAGCAAGAACATCACATGGTATTACATCAAAGACATACAAATAGTCATCATGAATCATACGTAAAAGAACCTAACGTCTGTCTAACAGTAGAATATATATATAATGAAACTATGCGTATACACTATAGTGCTATGTCTACATAAAATGCTATTTAAGTTACATAAGTTGAGCCTTTGTAAGGTCGTCAAGGCTCGGGAAAGTGCTACGGCGCTAAGATGGAGTCTGAAGAGGTGGTTTTCAGACTATGGGTTAAGATGGAGTCTGAAGAGGTGGTTTTCAGACTATGGGTTAAGATGGAGTCTGAAGAGGTGGTTTTCAGACTATGGGTTAAGATGGAGTCTGAAGAGGTTATTCAGACTATGGGTTAAGATGGAGTCTGAAGAGGTGGTTTTCAGACTATGGGTTAAGATGGAGTCTGAAGAGGTGGTTTTTCAGACTATGGGTTAAGATGGAGTCTGAAGAGGTGGTTTTTCAGACTATGGGTTAAGATGGAGTCTGAAGAGGTGGTTTTCAGACTATGGGTTAAGATGGAGTCTGAAGAGGTGGTTTTCAGACTATGGTTTAAGATGGAGTCTGAAGAGGTGGTTTTCAGACTATGGGTTAAGATGGAGTCTGAAGAGGTGGTTTTCAGACTATGGGTTAAGATGGAGTCTGAAGAGGTGGTTTTCAGACTACGGAGGAAGATTAGCAGTGAGTCCATTAAAGGAGTGATACATTAAAGGACCACTTCACCACTTTTCAACCTATCTTCATATAATTGGTCCTAAAATACCACCATTTCTTTCCTACTCAGTCTGTGTCTCATTGGACAGTGATTCCCAAGGTGGGGTCCAGGGACCCCCAGGGGTCCTCGAGGGACTTCCAGGGGGTCCCCAGCAAATGATAGTTTGGAACCAAATGGACCCTTATGGGTCTGTAACAGTGTTGATTTCATCGACTAACACTAAGAAAAATGTTCGTCGACTACCTTTTTCCCTGACGGAAACTAAATAAAAACTAAGCTATGATGACTAAAACTGTTACATTCCCTTAGGTCTAGGGGTCATTAAAGCATGCAACAAGGCTGGAAAGTGAACTGTTGTTTATTCACAGTGCTTCAATAAGGTTATATACAAATAGAAGATATGCAATAAATTACAAAAGGTATAAATATATAAATATGGGAGTGTATATATATATCTATAATCTTCTATCTAGACAACCATGACGTACTAATAACGATAGTTTAATGGGTTTCCAACCAAATCCAATATCTGGGGCTGAGCACTCTGCTCGAGCCTTATCGTGTTACAACTTAAAGATGCTGTTATTTAAATTATACAATGATCCAAAAATGGCTGTATGGGGCAACCCAGAGAAACAAACAAAATTAACTATCCCTAACCTAAATGCAAATACTAAACCTAGCCTAACAAAAGAAGTTTCAACCATGTAGCATGCAATGATGTAAACCACTGACTCCAACACAGAAATACGTCTGAGATAAATAGTTTATCTATATGCAATATAAACTCATTGTCAATCAGTTACACAGAATTCATGACAGGTTAAATATTGTCCGTATAGGCTATGTCCGAACCGCACGCACCGGGCCTCTCACGCACGCACGCACGCTCTATTGTTCGTATTGTTCCATGAAATATCCACGTCTCCCTGACGCTCCAACCCAAAATAATAAAGTTAATCCAAACGTAAAGATCCCCAAACGTAAACAATCCAACGGTAAATCCACGGTCCTCCAAACGGACAAGCAGTACTCCTCGCTGGACACAAACAGTCAGACAAACAAAACTCTCACCGGAGCAGATGACGGTTCCCGGCCGGGTTACTCCTGTCAGCGGTGAGTTGGTGGCCTTGGCTATATTCCACCGTATAGCATGGACAAAGTTTACACTGAAAAAGTGATCAGGTCTCACGTGGACTCCCTGCTCGTTTGTGTCTCTAGAGCCGGCGACTTCCGTGTGTTTTAATGACGGAAGCGTCACGGCCTGTCAATCAATCAATCTCCTCCCGACATTGACCCTCCAAAACATAAACAAAAACAAAACAGATACCTCTCAAAGAAAATAGGACATTACACATAAGGATGGATATAGTGTTAAAGGAATATTTTGAGCCATGCTCTTTTAA
>NC_136810.1:54348085-54360585 GCF_951216825.1 Electrona antarctica
TACATTGTGTTCATTGTGCAGGTACTGGTACTGTATGTGAGTGACTGAGCGGATGTGGGTCAATACATTGTGTTTATTGTGCAGGTACTGCTACTGTATGTGAGTGACTGAGCGGATGTGGGTCAATACATTGTGTTTATTGTGCAGGTACTGGTACTGTATGTGAGTGACTGAGTGGATGTGGGTCAATACATTGTGTTTATTGTGCAGGTACTGGTACTGTATGTGAGTGACTGAGTGGATGTGGGTCAATACATTGTGTTTATTGTGCAGGTACTGGTACTGTATGTGAGTGACTGAGCGGATGTTGGTCAATACATTGTGTTTATTGTGCAGGTACTGGGCCGGTGGATATCCTTTTAACCGTGAAGACAGGAACTGTGCATTCTACAACTATCACTCTACTGACCCTGGAACATGGTTTAATCACTCATGTTCATCTACAGGGCCCGCAATCTGTGAAAAATGAGTGTTTTCACTTCATTGATGAAACTGCAGCTCAGCGTTGCGCTGCCAGCGGTGGAAGAAGTACTCACATTTTATACTTAAGTAAAAAATACCACGTTGTAAGAAAATACTCCAAAAAGTAAAGTCCGGGATTCAAAATGTATTTGTATTACAAAAAGTATTTGAATGTACTTAATTACGGAAAGTAAAAAAGTACCTGTTTTGCAGAGTGTCCCATTTCACAGGTTTCCGAAAGTATAAAAATGCATTTGAAAATAGCAGATCTACAAGCTCACATAGCTTGTAGATCTGCTATGTTCAAATGGCCTAAGAAGGCACAATGTATATTGCTGAAGGGGTTAATGCAAGTTTTGTAATAATAATCCAAATCTACAAAGTAACTAAAGTCTTCAAATACTTGTAGTCAGTGGTGGAAAGTAACTAAGTACATTTACTTAAGTACAATTATGAGGTATTTGTACTTTGTACTTGTAATTTGTACTACTACTGGAGTGTCTCCAATTTGCAATACTTGTACTTCTACTCCACTACATCTCGGAGCCAAAATGTGTACTTTTACTCCACTACAAGCAGTGGTGGAAAGTAAGTACATATACTCAAATACTGTACTTAAGTACACAGTTGAGGAATGTTTTGCTTTACTGGAGTATTTCCCCTTTGTCAGTACTTTTACTTCTACTCCACTACATCTCAGAGGCAAATATTGTACTTTTACTCCACTATGATTATTTTAAAACTGTAGTTACTGTTACTCAGTGGTGGAAAGTAACTAAGTACATTAGTAGTAATTAGTAGTAAGTAGTACAGTGAAAATTATACAAACATGTTATTGTTTTCTTTAGCATGTTATTCATTTAGAACAACTCCAACCAGTGACCCTATTCTGGGGACCAACATTCTACCAAACATAGTAGATCTACAAGCTCTCAGCGCGTCCACGACACCATGCACTGTGAGCTTGTAGATCAGCTATTTTCACAGTGAAGAGGGGCATGCGCTAGTGCAGAGGTTCTCAAAGTGGGGTCCGGGGACCCCTAGGGCTCATTGAGGGGGTTCCCGTGGGTCACCAGAAAAGGTGATTTATAGAAAAAATATATACATTTATAATCTTGTTTCTCTCTCTCTCTCTCTCTCTCTCTCTCTCTCTCTCTCTCTCTCTCTCTCTCTCTCTTATGGTGGTCCTTATTTTTAGATGTAAGTTTGCAGTCAAATATATAATATCAGTGTGGGGGTCCTTGACATGAAAATGTTTGAGAACCACTGTTAGAAAAAACATCATTGAATTGGGGACCCCCCAAAATAATCATTGAATTGGGGACCCCCCAAAAATAATCTTATTGAACTGGGGACCCCCAACATAACCTGTCATCAAGGAGTGTTGTGCGGGAGGAGTAGGACGAAGGCTCTACGTCCTCCCGGTGGGGGCTCCTCACTATTGTTGATTTTGACAGCAAATTTTCTATTTAGTTTTAATCAGTCTTTTGAGTAAACATGTATTAAGTTTTAGTCATATTTTGATCATCTGAAATGTTTTAGTCTTAGTCTAGTTTTAGTTGACTAAATATTGTAAGATTTTAGTCGACTACAATGTATTTTGGCTTCGTAATGGCTGATTTGGTTGCATGCTGAAAATAGCAGATCTACAATCTCACAACGCGTCACAGTGCGACACGTTGTGAGATTGTAGATCGGCAGAGCTCAACCAAACATAAAATGACTTGTCTTTCAGTTCTACTGGATCTCTTCTCCACATTTTAGTCTAGTTTTTATTTCTTGATGACATTTTCAATATATTTAGTTTTTTTATTTTGTTCGTATGTTATTTTTCATCATAGTTTTTGTCGATAAAATCAACACTATCCTCACTGGTAGGTGAGTCAGTAGGACACACACACACACACACACACACACCACACACAACACACACACACACACACACACACACCACACACACACACACACACACACACACACACACACACACACACACACACACACACACACACACAAACAGGAGGAACATACAAGGAATACAACAATACAAGGAATTGGCATAACGACTAAATTGGGCAGAAAAAGGCGGCATAAAATAATTGGCTACTCTAAATAAAAAATAAAATAAAACATACAACTATAATCTTTTAAGTCCCTATAAAATAGACTATTTACAAGATCAACACGACAGGTTGTGAGCTTCATTCACAACGTGAGGGTTGTGAGCTTCATTCACAACGTGAGGGTTGTGAGCTTCATTCACAACGTGAGGGTTGTGAGCTTACAGTACATTGGGCTATTTTGTGCTATTTTTGAACATTCCTGGAATATTATGTTTGAACCTTCCAGCAGGTGTATTACTGTATTGTAATGATTCATTCATAAATGACTATTGTAATGATTCATTCATAAATGACTGTATTGTAATGATTCATTCATAAATGACTGTATTGTAATTATTCATTCATAAATGACTGTATTGACCCACATTCCCAACAACGTAAGACGCCATCTGGCTGATATAAATACTGCCCTCGCTGTGCCCCTCACTTCACATGTGTGATTTCATGTTACTTAACCATCTGTTATAACATTGTTATTGGATTAAACGAGCCATTAATACAAGATTAAAGGAGCATTCAGTGATTTGGATGATTTGGAAAACCACCCAGTCCGCCCCGGTAACAAAATGTGCACATGCACGCTCTACAGTGGGGGGAAGTGCAACAGACCAACAGCACGTGCACCAAGGCCCGCCCCCACTCATCCTGATTGGATGAAGGTTTTGCCACCCGCCACCAAAACTGAAACTAGGGTTTTTTGACCCCAGGGGCTCACTGGGAACAGGGAGGAACTCCTTATATGGTCAGCACACTCTATAGTAGGGAGGATTATCCAGAAAAAAATAAAAAATAAGTGATATTTGAATTAAGTCAAATCACTGAATATACCTTTAATTGAAATTCATGAGCAGGAGCCATTAATTCCAAAAACATTCCAAATTCATTTATGTACCCTGACACTCATTTCATTCATCATGTTTCACTTCATTATGGCAGAACATTGTTTTAATGCATATAGAGTCAGGGCTGGAGCCAGGCTATCATTTATGTACATTTTTATGTAAAACCCATGCTATTCTGAAGGGACAACAGTTGCACATGTGGACACATGTTGCACAATGCACAGCAAACTGACCATCTTGTCTAGTTGTCCGGCAGCCGGGGGTGTGGAGTGGGACATTTGGTATATCATTTTTTGTATTGGCCTAAAATATTGTATATTACGTACATTCATGAATCCACTTGCTAACCCGCTGTCGGCATTGAGCAATTTGTTTTATAGGGGTTTATATGTGACCATACCATTAACATCCTATATAAGGCAAGATTTTTTTTTTGTCATTAGGCCTATGCTTTATGTAGCATGTGATTGATTGATTGATTGAAGAATTTATTAACAGTTTGCAGAATTACAGTACATTTCAAGCACAAACTCAATACAAAGGCTGTTAACTGTGAGTGGACGACCCAATTAAGCATTACACTTGTTTCCAATAGGGTCCACCATGTTCAAATCATCAAAACATTTAGAGACGTACAAATAGACACTTCTATAGACAGAACAGGAATTCATCATAAAGGAGGTAAAAAGGGAAAAGAAATATATACAGTGAGGGGAAAAAGGGGGGGGGGGGGGGCGGGGGGGGGGATTCAGATTTTACCGGGGCCAGTTTCGAATTGCAGCCATCCGTAGGTGCCCTTTGAGAGCGGTTTTGAAGGAGTCAAGGGATTCGCATGTCTTAATGACAGTTGGTAGGGCGTTCCACATTTTGGTGGCATAGGAGCGAAAAGAATTTAGTCCCTTGTTTGTGCCGAATCTGGGTTGTACATGGTTCGTTGCACTCCCTCTGGTGTTGTGGGTTTGGACTTCGTTAACATTAAGGAAGTATCTAGACAGGTACATGGGTATCTTGGTGGTGTATCGAATCTTGTGGACCAGACCCATTGCAAGATGCTGTACTCTGTCGTCGACCCTAAGCCATTCCAGCCTGTCGAAGTGGGCAGGGGTGAGGTGGGTTCGGGGGGCTAGATCAAGTAGGAGCCTGACCAGTGACATGTCAAACTAAGGGGTTTTCATGATTCTGAATGAATTCCAAGCATTTGTGTATGTATATAGACAATATATTAGGCCAATAAAAAAAAAACTATATACCAAATTTCCCACTTTAATCAAAAGAAACCTGTTGGCTGCCAAACTAGATATGTAGACTCTCCTGGAGTTGCAGTCTGGCAGAAAGAGATAGGTAATTGGGTATCGTTACTTGTGCCTTGTAATATGGTGTACTTGTTCCCCACAAGACCAATGACCCATTCAACATGGATCCGAACAGCTGCTAGTCCCCTCGTTGCCTCAAGTTCACATGGGTGCGTTGCTTTTTACCTTTAGTGAAGGCAGGTATTTTTATTTGAGCACTGTATAAGCCCACGGTATCTCTTATGGTGTACCCTCGATCTGCTAGGACCACATCATCAGATGACAGTTTTTCATGGTAGCCAGTTTTCTGTTCAACTCTGTTCAATTCTGTTCAACTCCCCCAACCATTTGACACAAATGATACGACTCCTTGTGGAGTTATTGAGATCAAATACTTTGTGGTATTATGATGTTCATACTGTGAATATGTTTGTGCTTGGGCTCTCATGTTCTTTGGCCTCTCGATAAATATTAATAATAATTCAAAGCATCTATTATGGAGGTGCAACTGCTCTTACTGAAACAGATGGGTAAACTCATTTGAATCTGCTCCTTACTGGGCCACACTATGAATTTAGACAATCTATAGTGCATGATGTTTAATGTACTATTAAAAAATGTTGCTTCCAGTAGGCTTTGGCCTGTACATGTAAACCATGTAAATAAATGCAGTAGCAAATTAATCCTCATTCTCAAAGCACTGAAAGGGAGATAAATCCAGCTGCCCCCTTCAGGAATCCTGACAGGAAGATGACCATCATCTTGGCATAGGATGGAAGGCCAGTTATGTCCTGCACCATATCATCATTGTTTTGCCTGCAGTAGGACGAGAGACACAAAATATACACATTCACTTTGCCTTAAATAATATAACATATGTGGCTGTTATACAACTAAATAACCAAAGCAATATAGATGAGCATTGTTGATCTATTTCATTTTGTCAGAAACGGGGATCATCGTGGACATGTTTTGCCCAGAACAGGTCTGTAACTGAGTGTGTACAAATGGAACCAAATGGACCCGTTCCATTTGTACACTCAGAGTTAAGGGGGTCTTTGCAAATTAAACATTTGAGAACCACTATAGTTGGACTGCTAATGTGCCATAGTGTCATAGTAAATCAGTGTCACATATTCTGAAGAATTTACATTCACTAATTGGGTCTTAAAATCAAAATAAGAACATTATAATGGTGTTGTTAAAAATAAAATCAAACAACCAAGTCTTTGCCACGGACACATGGCCGTGTATGATGTACGTACGATGTACGATGACCCGTGGTCAGAAATTATCGCGTAAACCAGTCTTTTTCAACCCTCTTCATATCAAGGCAACAAGGCCCATTATGTATTAAGCATTTGAGACCACCATTTGATGAGATCTAGCCTCTCTGACCCAAAACGTAGAATATTTTGTCCACAATGCCATGACTGTATTGGCATTGGTACCACATAGCAGAGATGACAGGCAAACGTTGATCAAAATAACAATTATTCTACATTCTCTAATTGTGTAGACTTCTTATAAATTAAGTAATGCAGATGTTTAACAAAACAATATATTACTCTTGAGAGCATAAAATGAAACCTATGGTTTAATTTTACACTCAAGAGAACAAGATCTAATAAGGGTCTATTTGGTTATACCAACTCTCCATCATTTAGCTGGGAACCACCTGGAACCCCCTCAAGGACCACTGGTGGTCCCCGGACCACTGGTTGAGAAGTGAAATCCACTGGCTTAAACAAACTCTTAGTATGTATATCCATAAAATAAGCAAGCTAGCAGACAGACAATACACTAGTTCTGTTTTTCAATCATTTTATTATTATTATACTACTATTATACTATCTACTTTATAATGTTTTGATAATTTGTGCGACAGATGTATGCATATGACGGTATAGCCAAAAACGAGCCCAATAATACGGCCATATGAATATACAATCCTAATAAAAAAGATTCTATGCATTTATCATTATAAATATGTCTATAATAATTAATGTTTTGGCCCTTTATTATGCTATTACATGTATACTTTAGCCAGGGCTTAATAAGTAGAGACACCAGACCCATTCTGTCACTCAATGTGATTCACACTCTCCCAAACCAATGGGTATTTATCTTAGAGTAGGCTATATATTATTATTATTATTATTATTATTATTATTATTAATATATAATCTAAGGTATTTATAGTATATACATGAAAGAAATGTTGGCTTGTTAGATTAAAAACAAGCCCAAGAAACTCAACCCGCGACTCGAGAAAAGAACAAGCCAAAAGTGGCGGGTAATAAGCGGACTTGGCAACGCTGCTCTACAGTGACGTCACCGCGGGGGGTGTGGGGGGAGGCGGGAGGCGGGGGGGGAGGAGGGGGTGGAGCGTTCACACACACACGAAGCAAGCATTTTACGACAACTCCAAAATACAAAGTTGGCGAGGGTCAAATGAGACTTTATGCTTCACTTGTAAAAAAAGGATTGACAAATGTGTAAATAATAAATAAATAATTACATTTTTTGCGAACACTATAAAACACAAGCGAAGGAGTGCAAATCTTTGCGAGTTGTAATTTACACACAAGTGAAGCAGTGAATGCATTTGCGAGTCTTGCGACGTGTGATTTGCGAGGTTTAAAACACACGTGACGAATGGTATTATATGTGCGGAAAAATGTCATTAATTTACTTCCATAGTTTGGCTAGTGTTTGTTTAGCTCCCCATGCACTGCCTGCAGTTTGTTGTCTCCACCAGGCCGAAGGCATGGTGTGGGGAGAGAGTATGTTTTGCACTCCGTCCGTCTGTCTGTGTACAGCTCTAATCTCCGGCACCGTTAACCCGGTCGATGCCAAATTTTGCACACACACTCCCTGGATGCCAACGATTAACCTCTGCCCCAAATTTTCCAGAACGGCCTGTTATAGCGCCACCAGGAGGCCGGCTTTTGAAAAACACATTTTTTTATATTACTCCTCCAGATTCTGTCCAAAGATCCTGCAAATCGTTACACACTATCTCTATAGTCATGTGCTCATGCCAGATCTGTCCGATATTTCATATTTCATCCTAATTGTCTAACATTGGCTTTCAAAGTTGGCAGGATTTGCCCGTTTTGAACAAAAACCCTCAAATCATGAACGCAGTGTGCAATTTACGTTAAATCTTTCACAGACTTTCCTACTAGGCTGAGAAATATCCCACCCTTTTCACATTGGCCTGTCATAGCGCCACCAACAGGTGGATTCTTGCAAAACACATTTTTGGAACAAAATGCCTCAAATCATGAACGCAGCGTGCAATTTGCGTGAAATCTTTCACAGACTTTCCTACTAGGCTGAGGAATATATCCAACTTTTCATTGGCCTGTTATAGCGCCACCAACAGGTGGATTTTTGCAAAACGCTTTTTTGGAACAAAATGCCTCAAATCATCCAATTGCCATCCAAGGCGTAAAAAGAAATGGCACCCTTTTCACATTGGCCTATTATAGCGCCACCAGGAGGCCACAACCTGACCTGCCCTGGTGGAGACCTGTCCTATTATAGCACCACCAGGAGGCCACAACCTGACCTGCCCTGGTGGAGACCTGTCCTATTATAGCGCCACCAGGAGGCCACAACCTGACCTGCCCTGGTGGAGACCTGTGCCCCGAGGGGAACTTTATCTAGTTTGTACTCTTTTCATGCTACTTCTGTGATACATATTTTATTTACTTCTGTGTTTAACAGTTTTGATGTTAATCTTTACCACACTGAGATTGATTGATTTAACATTTTATTCAGTTTGTAGAAGGGGTACAGTTGCAGTTAAAAAGAAAGTGGCCTACAGGCCAAAACAAACACTGCTACTGCATTTAACATTTAAAGACGTACAAATTAATATACACTTCTATGAAAACCAGGACATCATACAGTTAAAGAAAGTAAAAAAGGGAAAAACATGTACAATTGGGGGGGGTTTGACTTTTTTTTACAGGGGCCAGTTTTGAATTGCAGCCGTCCGTAGGTGCTCTTTGAGAGCGGTTTTGAAGGAGTCAAGGGATTCACATTTCTTTATAGCTGTTGGTAGGGCATTCCACATTTTAGTAGCATAGCTATAGCATAGCAAAATTAATTTAATCCATTGTCAAATCTGGGTTGCACGTGGTTTGTTGAGCTCCCTCTGGTGTTGTGAGTGTGGACTTTGTTGACATTATTGAAGTATTTAGACAGGTACATGGGTATCTTAGTGAAGTATTTAGACAGGTACATGGGTATCTTAGTGAAGTATTTAGACAGGTACATGGGTATCTTAGTATAATATCTGAGAAGAGCAAATAACCAGGCCAGTCTTTAGGTATGTTTGTCTTTACTGTTCAACTGTGAACATCACAAAACGGGACCTCAAAGCATACTGGATGGAGAGCAACCTGCATGTGGACACACCCCCCCAGCCCAGCACTTAAAGGAACAGAGACTATACTTACACAATAGCCAACAACAGCAACTATGCATGATTAATACACAACACTCCTTTACCCCAGTTAGACCCCAAAAGTCAATAGTCAAAAAACAGCAATAGAAAACAGTGTAGAAAATACACAATACCCCTTTCCCCCAGTTAGACCCCAAAAGTCAGTACTCAAAACGTTTAGGACGCATAGTAGCTCGTTTAGGGCGCTGTGGCACTGACGCTACTGGGGTACTGCCAACAGTTCCTGGTGGAGGTTCAGTAGCTGATGCTGCAGCTCCAATGGCCAACTCCTCAACTGGACTCCCTGTCTCCGGATGTTGACATGGACCATCCTCTTCACGCTCTGGAGCTCGTTGAGGGCCTTCCGGGACGGCTGCCCCAGCCTCCCTCGGTGTGCGTCCACGCAGCTGATCCACATGTCGTCTGTGCCTTTGTCCATCTGGAGTCTGAACAGTGTATGACAATGGCCCTGTGACCTGCTCCACTACTGCCGGCATCCATTTATCTCCTCCTGTGTAGCTCCGGGCAAACACAGTGTCTTTTTTTTATCAGCCAATTCCTCTTGCTTTGTGCGCATCTCATTGTGAAAATCCGGATGCAGATGATCCAGTGCAATAGTCAGTCGCCGACCCATCAGCATCTCTGCAGGACTTTTCCCGGTTGTTGAGTTTGGCGTAGTGTGCTGGGCCAACAGGAACCTGGCTAGGCGTGTCTGCCAGTCTCCAACCACCAGCCTTCGTAAAGCATCTTTTGTTGTCTGCACCATCCTCTCAGCCTGACCATTTTATGAAGGATGGTATGGTGCTGTCGTGACATGGCGAATGCCATTTCTGCTTGCAAATGTCTTGAACTCACTTGAAGTGAACGCTGTGCCATTGTCCGAAACCAGAATTCTGGGGACCCCATGGGTCGCGAACAACAGCCGTAATGTGTTGATCACTGCAATGGATGACATGGAGCTCATAAGCGACACTTCCAGCCACTTAGAATGAGAGTCCACCACTATGAGAAACACTTTTCCTTGGAATGGTCCTGCAAAGTCAATATGGAGTCTTGACCATTTCTGTGTAGTCCATTCCCATGGGTGAAGAGGGGCTTTGGGTGGACCATGTCTTGTTTTTTGTCTCACAGGTTCTAACCACCTCCTCAATCTGCATATCCATCCCAGGCCACCAGACGTAACTTCTTGCCAAGGCCTTCATGTGCACCATTCCAGGATGTGCATCATGTAACATTTGCAGTACTTCCGCTCTTGCTGCCCCAGGAATCACCACACGACTTCCCCAAAGGATACAGTTCTTGTGGGCTGACAGTTCATGTTGTCTCTGAACAAAAGGCTTAAAGCGCTCCTCCAACACTTCAGAAGGCCATCCATGCAGTAGCCAGTGGAGCACACGTGACAAAATAGGATCCTTCAGGGTGTGATTCCCAATCCGCTGAGCCTGTATCGGGCCCTCAGGCACCTCTTCTAGTAGCAACACCTCCAGGGGTGGTGGTGTTTCAGCCACTGGACGAGTTAGGGGCAAGCGGCTCAGTGCATCTGCATTAGCTAGCATCTTCCCAGGTCTGTAGTTTAGGACATAACTATAAGCACCCAGCATCAGGCTCCATCTTAGCATACGTGGGGAAATCATCTGGGGCATGGGCTTGGCGTGATGCAGTAATCCCAGCAATGGTTTGTGGTCAGTGTAAATAGCAAAACTCCTCCGCAACAAGTATTGGTTAAACTTTTTCACTCCAAATACAATGGCCAGGGCTTCTTTGTCAATTTGGGCATAGTTACGCTCTGTTGATGTGAGTGTTCTCGAGGCAAAACAGACAGGTGCTTCCCTGTCCACATGGCTCAGCAAGGCCCCCAGGCCATAGGGGGAGGCATCGCACACTAAAACAAGTGGCTTGTTCTCATCAAAGTGAACCAACACAGCTTCATCCATCAGTAGCCCCTTAGCCTCGCTATAAGCTCTGTCATGAATGGCAGTCCACTGCCATGCCGCACTGAGATCAAGAAGCCTGTGTAGTGGCTCTAAGATTGTAGCCTTGTTGTTTAGGAAACAACTGTAGAAATTCAAAAGCCCCAAGAATGCCTGAAGTTCCACTTTTGACTTTGGGGTAGGGGCGTTTCTAATAGCTTCTACCTTTTCTGAAGTTGGGTGCACCCCATCTTTGTCCACTCTGAACCCCAAGAACCGCACTTCAGTTGCAGCAAAAACACATTTCTCTCGCTGAAGGCTTTTCATATCAGACAATCTGCACAGCACTTCCCGTAATCGTGTGTCATGGTCTTCCTGAGACTTGCCCGCTATCAGGATGTCATCTAAGTATGGCTGTACTCCAGGGATGCCTGCCAGCAGAGTGTCCATGAACCTCTGAAAAATTGAAACAGCAGTTGACACTCCAAACTGCAACCGTGTAGGGCGGAAAAGTCCCCTGTGAGTATTGAGTGTTAGGAGCTCTGCTGATTCCTCATCCAGTACCAGTTGTTGGTATGCTTGTTTGAGATCTAAAGTAGTAAACACAGTCCCCCCTGCCAGTGTTGGACTCCTTGGTCCACCAGCCGATCCAAAGCCTCATCCATCTTTTTACGCAATGCAAAAGGCACAGGGCGCGCTTTGAAAAATGTGGGCATTACAGCAGGGTCCACTTCAATGGATACGAGTGGCCCTCGACATGCCTCTAAGTCCCCAAACACCTCTTCATATTGTTCCATCCAAGGCAGGCTGGACCGCACTCTATGTACCCCACACATCTGAATATTTAGGGCCTTGAACCACTCCCTGCCCAGCAGACTGACGCCCTGCCCTTCCACCACAAACAGTGGAAGTGTTCTTTTGAATGCTCCATATTCAACACTCACAAAGATTTTGCCCAGCACCTGTAGCCTGGCCTGGGACCACTGACGCAGCACATTGTTGACCCGGTGGATTTTTGGAGGCCCCTCTGGCCAGAGCCTATTGTATGTCCCCTGACTTATCAGAGACCTTCCCGATCCAGAATCCACCTCCATGCACAGCGGAGCCTTGTTCAACAGTACATTGGCCATGAAAGGCTCTTGATCTTCAGACAGTGGTCCAGTCTGTATGCAGTTCACCATGTAGTCATCATTGTCCTCCAGAGACATGGCATGTGTGTGTTGTTCTAGAATAGTGTTTGCAGCAGCCCCCTGTTGACTTTTCTTCATGCAAACACGAGCGATGTGGCCCTTTTTCTTGCAATAGTGGCAAACAGCTGAGATGAACTTGCATGTGGCCGGAAAGTGCAGACCACCACAACGGAAACATTTCCTCACTGTGTCCGACTCGACATTTCTCTCTTTGCCTGCTGT
>NC_136810.1:54365585-54508085 GCF_951216825.1 Electrona antarctica
TGTATTTATTTTGTACTGAATAAAGTGTAATTCTGTCCAATCTGTATAGTAGAGTATATATTTAGACCTGAGGACGATTCTATAAATGTCTTCTAAATCCTGACAGTTTTGTGAAAAATCCATGTTTCTATGTCAGTGGTGCTCAACCTTTTTCATGTTAAGGACCCCAAAAATATATGTAATTGGCCGTCGACCCCCATCTGAAAATATGTAGTTCCAGGGGCCTTCCAGAGGCAAAGATTTGAGGGTTTTTTTTAACTGTGAAAAAATATATATTCAAAGGTTTGCAACACATGTTCACAATTAAAAAAAAATAGCAGATCTACAAGCTCGTAGATATGAGCTTGTAGATATGCTATTTTTCAATACCTGAAGTTTAACATAATGCTTAGAACATCAAAAGGGGATCCCGTCCTGAATGGGTTAATACTGTAACATGTGCAACTGGGATGGTTGCGTTGTCTCCCTGCTTCAGACATTTAGATCATCATGTCAAAGGTCATGTGACGTCTCACTATAGACAAACTTAACTTAACTTAAAAAAAAATCTTAAACACAAAAAAAAGAGAACTTAAAAAAAACCTTAAAAAAAAAATCGTAATTTATTCTAATTGTTGTTTTTTGCAATTTACGAGCTGCGTTCGCTTCCCGCGTTCGCGCGTCTTACTTGTAATGACAGGCAGGGCTCACATCTGTCTGATAGGAGTCATAATGACAGACAGGGCTCTCATCTGTCTGATAGGAGTCATAATGACAGACAGGGCTCTCATCTGTCTGATAGGAGTCATAATGACAGACAGGGCTCACATCTGTCTGATAGGAGTCATAATGACAGACAGGGCTCTCATCTGTCTGATAGGAGTCATAATGACAGACAGGGCTCACATCTGTCTGATAGGAGTCATAATGACAGACAGGGCTCACATCTGTCTGATAGGAGTCATAATGACAGACAGGGCTCTCATCTGTCTGATAGGAGTCATAATGACAGACAGGGCTCACATCTGTCTGATAGGAGTCATAATGACAGACAGGGCTCTCATCTGTCTGATAGGAGTCATAATGACAGACAGGGCTCTCATCTGTCTGATAGGAGTCATAATGACTCACATCTGTCTGATAGGAGTCATAATGACAGACAGGGCTCACATCTGTCTGATAGGAGTCATAATGACAGACAGGGCTCACATCTGTCTGATAGGAGTCATAATGACAGACAGGGCTCACATCTGTCTGATAGGAGTCATAATGACAGACAGGGCTCTCATCTGTCTGATAGGAGTCATAATGACTCACATCTGTCTGATAGGAGTCATAATGACAGGCAGGGCTCACATCTGTCTGATACAGTGGCGTGCACAGATAGACACTAGGGGGTGCTAGAGCATTTTGGCAATGTGCCCTTTTGAAAAAAAAAATAATAATCTTTTTGATTTTTCTTTTTTGATTTTTCAAAAATAGCAGACCTACAAGTTCATAGCGCGCCACTCGGTGGCGCGCTATGAGCTTGTAGATCTGCTATTTTTCAATAGCTAAAGCATAACATAATGCTAACACCAAAAGGGGTTCCCGCCCAAAATGGATTAAGGCAACCGGCCGGTTCCACGCGCTGCACAAGGTGCCCTTTTTTAACTTGAGCACCTGCCCCTCTAAATGTCTGTGCACGCCACTGGATAGGAGTCATAATGACAGACAGGGCTCACATCTGTCTGATAGGAGTCGTAATGACAGGCAGGGCTCTCATCTGTCTGGCAGCTCAGAGATGTGTCCATATGTATTTATTTTGTACTGAATAAAGTGTAATTCTGTCCAATCTGTATAGTAGAGTATATATTTAGACCTGAGGACGATTCTATAAATGTCTTCTAAATCCTGACAGTTTTGTGAAAAATCCATGTTTCTATGTCAGTGGTGCTCAACCTTTTTCATGTTAAGGACCCCAAAAATATATGTAATTGGCCGTCGACCCCCATCTGAAAATATGTAGTTCCAGGGGCCTTCCAGAGGCAAAGATTTGAGGGTTTTTTTTAACTGTGAAAAAATATATATTCAAAGGTTTGCAACACATGTTCACAATTTAAAAAAAATAGCAGATCTACAAGCTCGTAGATATGAGCTTGTAGATATGCTATTTTTCAATACCTGAAGTTTAACATAATGCTTAGAACATCAAAAGGGGATCCCGTCCTGAATGGGTTAATACTGTAACATGTGCAACTGGGATGGTTGCGTTGTCTCCCTGCTTCAGACATTTAGATCATCATGTCAAAGGTCATGTGACGTCTCACTATAGACACAGTATATCTGACACAAATTCTGACCTGAAGGTCAAGATTCAATTTATCCCCTGAGCGAGCAGACAGGCTCTATTAGCTCAATGGTAGAAAATGGCAGCACTTGAGCAGGACACCAGGGTTCAAATCCAGGGTAGAAGAGCAGCTTTAAGTGGAAGAAACCTCAGGCAGAAATAGACTTTTAAAACGTGTGTAATATTTAACGTACTGGCTTGTGATCAACGTCATATAAGACGTCATAACTTTTAATTACTTAAACGAGGGACCAATATATGCATCATGTAACTGAACACCAACGTTGTGTGGTATAGATGTTTATTTGATTTTAAAATAAAATAAGAATAAGATAGATCTTTCAGATCTATAATTTCAACAGAAATCAAAGGTAAATATGCATCAATACACAGTTTACACACTAAATAAAACAATTTAGAAATTGGTGTCCATAGACTTGGCCTCTCTGTAGCCATCAATGATTAATATTACCAGTGTTGATAGTTTATCGTCGTCGTCATCATTATAATCATCATCATCATCATCATCATCATCATCATCTGTAACTACGTCATTCCACAGTTACACTGACCTTCCCCGGTAACATCCTAAGAGGCATGTTGGACTGACCAGTCCAAATCCTTGGAATCAGTGTTTCAGTGAAAGTGTGTGTGAAGGTGTGTATGTGTGTGTTGGTATCAGGATCAGAGAACGACAGCGTTCCTCTGTTCCAGTCCAGCTGGACTCTGATCCTCTGAGGTTTCTGCTTCAATGAGAGAACAGTGCCTGACTTTGGTGTGGAGGAGAATGCTCCGTATTTACCTTTAAAAAACTGTATGAACATGTCTTGCCCCCCTCCGTCTCCCTTCCTCTGGCAAGACTCTGCTAACACACCCAGTTTCCATTCTGTATTGTCTCTAACCTCGACATCCCAGCTGTGAGTCCCTGAGCTAAAGCCCTCAGAACCCACGACAATTCTACGGTTGTCAAACCTCTCTGTGTTGTCAGGGAGCAGCTGTCTCTCTCCACGTCTCACACTGGTCAGATCATCAGACAGGGTGTATACTGGATGGGCCGTGTTGGGGTCCAGGATGACTGGATTGTAGGTGATGATGTCCTTCATCTTGTTCCAGACTCTGAAAGGCAGGTTGCCCAGGTGTTTGGTCACGTCTATCAGTGGTCCCGAGACCGGCTGTGGGTCCGGTAGTGTGCGCTGGACTCTCTCCATCGTGGTCTTGTAGTTCTGCAGGAATGAGACGTGTTCTGCTTTCAGCTGCTCCTCTGTGGCTCTGATGTTGTTTGAAACGGTTGATATGTCTCTGTTCAGACCCTCAATCTTCTCCTTCATCCTCTGGCTCTTCTGCTGCTCTTCCTCCCTCAGTTCAGCAATCCTCTTCTTCTCTTCCTCTTCTAGGAACTGATGCATCTTCTTAAACTGGTCCTTCATCTGCGTCTCTGTGTGCTGAGCCTGGACCTTGAGGTGTTCTGCTGTTTGGTCACACTTTGTTTTCACTTTATTGAAGACCTCTAGCTTCTCCCGTAAAGGCTTCAGTGATTTCTGGACTTTCTCCTTGTGATCCACTGCAGCTTCGTCGATGGGACTGATGCGGTGGTTGGCGTGTTTTTTAGAATCTCGACACACAACGCACACTGCCTCGTGACATTCCAGACAGAACAGTTTGAGTTTCTCAGCGTGCAAACCACAGAGACCCTCGACCTCAGACCCTGTTGACGCTCTCGGCTGTCTCTCCTGTACGAAGGTCTCACACAGGTTCTTCAGAGCCAGGTTTCTGGGTGGATCCACTGAATGTCTCTTCCTACAAACGGGACACTCCTTTATTTCCTTCTCTCGCCACCATTCCTGCAGGCAGTCTTTGCAGAAGCTGTGGCTACACGACAGGAGAACGGGATCTTTAAAGATGTCGTGACACACGGGACAGGAAAAATCCTCTTCCGAGAAAGACACCTTGGAAGCCATTTTGTCTTTTGAGTGAAGCTACGAACAATCAAGCCAGGAAATCAGCCAGTCCCTACAGTATATATACAATGTTAATGTCTAATTTCACTGTGAATCGTGGTTGTAGTTAAAGTCCAGTCAGCTGTTGTTAAAGTTGATTCAGCAGCAGGTAGTTCCAGTAGTCTGGGTCAGTATTCAGCAGGTTGTTCCAGTGGTCTGGGTCAGTATTCAGGAGGTTGTGGTTTGGGTCAGTATTCCCTCCTGTAGCTGTGGATGGTCTGTCCGCTCGCACTGGAAGTGTGTGTTTGACTCTTATCGTCTGAGATGAGTCCGACAAGAGGCGGAACCACACACACACACACACACACACACACACACACACACACACACACACACACACACACACACACAAGGGAATTCTCAAGGCGTGTTTGTTTGTGGACAAAGTTGGTAAACCGGTAAATCGTGTATATAGGAGGACAATGTCTGTCGCTTGTAAAACAACAGTAAAAGAACAGATCTAAAGCTCGATCTGTGAGCTTGTAGATGTGGTGAATATGGAGGATATGGAACGGAGGGGGGTGTACCTGGGACGCCAGGCACACCGTTGAGCCCTCTGGAGACGTAGTGGGCTAACATCAACGAAACGTCGATGAAGCAGGGGGCCCACCTGAAGACCTCAATGAAAGTCCTACACTCCATGTTCACCACTCCACTCTGACCTTCAAGAGCGCTAACTTACCATAGGGATTGAAACATCTAGTTCTATTAGCTATACCAGTAAACGTACAGAAGTATTGGCATCAAGATGTACTTGAAGTACCAAAAGTAGAAAGTACTCGTTATGCAGACTGTTCCATTTCACAAGTTTTCAAATGTCTAAAAAATCTATTAGTTCCTTTCCACCTTTGTCTCCTATACTCTCTTCCCTTCCACACAGCATGTCCTCAGGCTGACTGAAAGGTGAATGAAAGGTAGCTTGAGGTTAAAGGGGCATTCCACTCATTTTCAACATTTTACTATGTCATTAATATACCTTAGAGCTGTTGTGTGGAAATAATATAAAAGCCCCCCCATTCTGTGTTTCCTAGAACTGTAATTATTTTCAGACCTCTAGTTCTAGGAAACACAGAATGGGGGACCTTTTTATTATTTCCACACAACAGCTCTAAGGTATATTAATGACATAGTAAAATGTTGAAAATGAGTGGAATGCCCCTTTAAGCAGCGCTTAGTTCTCACTTTAAAACTTCAAAATAATGGAGCTGCATTTCTCCAAAGAGCTTTACAATGCAATGCAGCTAGGCGACATTACATTCACCAACAACACATCCACACACTGACAGCAGAGGAGACTATAGACACCAACCTGCTCATGGGGAGCAGTTTGGGGTTCAGTGTCTTGCTCAAGGACACTTCGACTGAGTCGACTCTCACAACACAGTGGGAGCAACTTCAGTGCGACGTGTTGTAAGCTTGTAGCCTGGATGGCCTATTTTTGGTTATTCGTTATTTCAGTCTTCAAGAAAACCCTAATGACCTCATATATTTCATAAGCGCAAGCGTTAAAAGCCTCAATTTGCTACTTAGGGCTACCAAAACATCATACAAAATAGCACTGACATTTAAATGACTTTATATGACCATTATCTAATGCACACCTATAGGACAAGAATGTTTAGCAGCTAGTTAGCCTATTTGTTGGCACAGGTCTATTCAAGCTGATTTGAGAAAAATAATGTTTTTCGCTCACAAGCCCTAAGCAACAAAACATGCTCATCAAGTAGTACTATAAACAAATCTCTGCTGACTGAAATGCTAAACAGCCATTACTGTGGAAAACACATCGTGAAAGGCACCTACCCAAATCACAATAACTAGTAGGCTATGACATAATACAATAATATAATAATATAAAGCTGTATAGCACTTTGTTGGGTAAACAGCATTTTCATGCTGTAGCATGTTCATGTACAGTATGTCCTTAAATAACTAACAGTGAAGAGTTATACCTATATAATAGAAGAGATTTAGGCCCATCAATGATATACACTTAAACAGATGGGTGGTCCCACAAACAAACACTTAAACAGATGGGTGGTCCCACAAACAAACACTTAAACAGATGGGTGGTCCCACAAACAAACAAATAGACTGACTAAAGCATTGGCAGTGAAGACATGCTTTTATTTTTTATTATCGACTCAGCTTAATTTATATTACGACTAGCGCTATAAATATAAGAAATACATGCTTGTCAAACTGTTGCTGAATAATTAAACCGTCTGTTGGTAATGTTAGTAAACATTGGAGTAAGCCATTATTGTTTGCCTGAAGGGGCGGGATCTCTTGTGATTGGCTAGTTGTTTGTCATGGAAACGGGTCGGGTGACTCAAATGGTCTTTTTAGACAAATTATCAACCGGGGCTTATAGGCTATTTATGAGCCTTTATTTTATACCATCACTGCCCTTTTATTTATTGTATGTCCATTTATACCTTGTAATTTATATGGGCACTTGAGGGAAACATGGCCCAGAGGGTAACATGAAAGGTGAGAACCAAAACATTCTGGGCACTAGGGAAAACTCAAACTGGCTCTAGGAACCAAGGACTGTCTAAAGAGGACAAGACGCGAAGACCGTCAGTGTTGGGTAACTAACACTACGTAACTTAATATATTACGTAATATATTACCGGAATACGGTAACTTGTAATATAATACATTACTTTCTGTCTGTCTGTCTCGTTGCCCGTGGCTCTGTCTTGTGACATTATGTGACAACTGCAGAAGTTAAAGAATTACGTATTTCCGCTCCCCAATAATAGTTCTCAGGTCTGGTGTTTGTCCTCTTTTTTTCTCAGTCGTGTTTTCAAATGGATTTGGCTAGGCGGCCGTTTGGCCTCGCCTTATTGTAGATACACCACTGGTCTACGTAATGTATAATTTATAATTATACTAAATATTTAATTGTTCGATTTGAGCATTTAAAAAAAAGTAATATGTAATATTAATATATTACTCTTGCTCAGACAGTAATATGTAATACAATATATTACTTGACAAATTAAGGTAATAAGTAATAAGAAATATATTCCAAATATAAAGTAATATACCCAACACTGAAGACCGTACGGGCGACGCCATGTTGCTTATGGTGCTCCATGGAAGGAAAGAAACATGCGCAATGGGCTATATGCAGCCAACACTTCCGCGTTCAGGTCCTTGCTAGGAACTAGGAAGATGGGCAGTGGGCACTAGGCAAATGTGCATGGCACCAAAACACAGAGTGGGCACCAGGAAAACTGGGCACTAGGAAGAGGGGCCACTACCACTTGTAGTGTCCAGCCACTGGTATTGCATAGGGTACCAGGATGTTAGAGACAGGTGGGTCATATACGACACTACACCACTAAATACCAAAACAGGAAGGTTAGGTTTTGGCATAGTTTTACAGAAGGCATAGTTTTTGTTGTTTTTTTTTACTACGAGGTTAGGGTGAAGGTTATAGGTTTACCGTTTAGCCATATATTTTTACTACTGAAGTAAGGAGGTTAGATGTAGGCATAGTTTAACTGAAAAGATAGGTCAGGATAAAGGTTAGGTTATTATTAGGCATCATTTTACTAAATACCGGTATAGTGCCCATTCTTCCCCGATAAGGTGTCCACTCTTCCTGGTGCACACTCTTCTGAGTCTTCTCCACCCAAACAAAGTGCCCACTCTTCCCTACTAAATGCCCATGCAGTCATCCCCAAACAATGGTGCCAGATTTCCCTATACACCCCACCTTTACTGTGTTCGCCCAGTGTGCATCAAAAATAATAAGTCATGGTGGTGCAAGACGATTATTGGTTCTTCTGTCAAGACGTAAAACAGCGTGTCCGTCACGCCTCAAGATACACACTCCATATATGGTCAGTACAGAATTCATTCCATATGTTGATCTGACCTCATTAAACCCTGTATACACTCAAAACAGTGAAAACACACACCATATATGGCGTGTGACATGGAGAAGACTGGATCATCACCTAGATCTGCATATATGGAGCTGGCCAGCAACTCTACATCTGACATCACGGACACCAGATTAATAGTTTGACTCCTGCTTCTTAACTGGGCCGTATTAAGAAGCCATGTTGTTTGCTTCTAGCCCTCAGGGCGTCTTACTGGTATAGGCTACCTCTGTCCTTTCCCATGGACGGTGGACCTCCATCCTCATCAACTAGGCCACTGGTTCCCAAACATTTTAGCTCATGACCCAAAAGAGAAATTTGATGTCTGACCACAACCAAGCTATAGTGTGCGAGATATCAACACAGGTTTGTGTATTTGTGTTGTCATGGCGACATCTCCACACCAGGGGCGTATGCACACCTGGTCCTACCTGGGCCTGGGCCTATGTATTTCTGAACTCGGCCCAGGCGAAATATAGTGGGTGCGTGTATTGTGTTTTATCAACTGGCTGTGAGCACTGAGCAGCGGAGCGGAGACTGTCAAGACACTGTGGGCACGTTCGGAAATACCGCACCGGAGCGCACTCGCCTATTAGTTTGCATTGCACAGTGCGCTCAGTGTGCTATTTCCAAACGCGCCCACAGTGCCAGGAGGCGGGCCGTGTGTGTGTGTGTGTGTGTGTGTGTGTGTGTGTGAGATAATCAAACTTGCATGTGTGTGTGCCCGTGCAACATGTGAGTGAGCGAGAGAGAGACAGACATGCTAAAAGAGGGTGTGTGTGTGTGTGTATTATTACTATGTGTGTAAGTATTATTACATTACATATTACATTACATATTATTATTATGTGTATAAAGTATTATTGGTAGCCTATCAAAATGTAGGCTACTTAAGAAGTAAATGTAGGCCACTATTTACAGATGGCAGACATGTATATTGGCTGAAGTGGTTAATGTATAGCCTATGTTGTGTTAGCCTGGCTATTGGCTAATAAGCCAGACCGAATCAGCCGTTGGCAAAAAAAATGCCTGCTGTGATTTGAGTCTGGCTTATTAGCCAGGCTATGGGTGACACAGCCTTTATACCTTTTATTTAAGGTACATTCCTAGCTGTACTTTGATTTTTCTGTGTGTAGTGGACCTTCTCAGCTGTTTCTAATAGTGAATGAGGACAGGGATAAGAAGTTCACAAATACGAAGGATATTGCTGATGGGTTTAATACATTTTTTGTTGATGTTGGTCCAAATCTAGCCAAAGAAATAAAAATAACAGGGAAGAATGTTGAGGAGGAGGACTGGGGGGAGAGAAACCCAAACTCAATCTCTCTGGAAGCCGTTGACAAAGAGGAGATTATAGAGATTGTTGAAAATTGCACTAACAAATCCTCTACTGATGGAAATGATATTGACATGGCTTTGATAAAAAACATCATTGAAGGAATCATTGATCCCCTTTCTCATGTATGTAACCTGTCATTTAGATCGGGATCATTTCCTGATAAAATGAAACTGGCTAAAGTTATTCCCATATACAAAACGGGGGAAAAACACCTATTTACCAATTACAGGCCTGTTTCACTGCTGTCGCAGTTCTCCAAGATACTGGAAAAATTATTTGTTGTAAGACTGGACAAATTCATAGACAGCCATAACTTACTAAATGACAGCCAGTATGGTTTTCGATCAACACGATCAACTTCCATGGCTTTGATGGAGGTAGTAGAAGATATTACAGGTTGTATTGATAATAAGAAACATGCAATGGGTGTGTTCATTGACCTTAAAAAGGCGTTTGACACGATTGACCATGGGTTGTTGGTAAGAAAAATGGAGAGGTATGGTATAAGAGGGACAGCGCTTGATTGGCTTCAAAGTTAAATAAGTAATAGACAACAATTTGTCCAATTGGGAAATTATAAGTCTCTGAACCTAAACATTACCTGTGGTGTCCCACAGGGGTCAGTATTAGGACCTAAATTGTTTATTCTATATATAAATGACATTTTTAAGGTATCAAACATTTTAAAACTAGTTGTTTTTGCCGACGACACAAATATTTTTTGTTCAGGAGACGATTTAAACCAGCTCACAACAGTATTGAAGTCTGAGCTATCAAAATTAAAACATTGGTTTGACAAAAATAAGTTATCACTAAACCTGAGTAAAACTAAATTTATGATATTTGGAAATCGGAAAAGAGATATAGAAATTAATTTAGAAATAGATGATGTAAAGATTGAAAGAGTATGAGATCAAGTTTCTGGGTGTCTTAATTGACCACAGACTCTGCTGGAAATCCCACACAAAATATGTGTGTTCCAAACTGGCAAGAACAATAGGGATATTGGGTAAAGCTAGACATATACTGGATAGGAAACCATTACACACTCTGTACAATTCACTTGTGGACCCTTATCTATCGTATTGTGTAGAAGTATGGGGCAATACCTATAAAAGCACTTTGACAAAGATTTGCACTTTACAAAAAAGAGCAGTACGGGTAATAAATGGAGCAGGATACCTTGATCATACCAATAACCTGTTTTTAAAATCTTATATTCTAAAGTTCCCAGACTTGGTGAAATTTAAAACTGCACAAATCATGTTTAAAGCCTGGAATAAATGTTTACCTGTGAATATTCAAAAACGTTTTAAGGAGAGAGATGGTAATTATGACTTAAGAAACAAACACAATTTTAAACAGACAATTATTCATTCAACACTGAAAAAAGAGTGCACTTCAATATATGGTGTTACACTCTGGAATAATCTTGATATAGACATTAAACTGTGTAAAAATATTAAACAGTTCAAGCACTGCTATAAGCAGTCACTCCTGCAAAATTATGAACAGCTGATTGGCTAGGATTAGTTTTACTCTGTGATGTCTTTTTATTCTTTACTATAGATTATTACTTAGTTAAATTATTACTTTCAATAAAATGGATTTACAATTACTGTATGTAATACAATGGTTTTATTATTTTTTATTATCATTATTATATACATTGTTTTGTATTATAATGTATTGTTTTACAATATATGTAAAGGTAAGAAGGGGGCCGGACAATATAAGCATTGCTTCTCTCTGTCCCTTCTTGAACAAAAAAAAAATGATGTGATTGATATTGTGTTGATGTACTGTTATTTGTACTTTTTATTTTCAAGATAAATAAAGATCAAATAAAAAAAAACAGTTGTGATGCTTATAACTTTATGAAGGTAAAACACTTTGCTCAACACTTTAGAGCATCTTTGCTATACAACTGCCCCCAGATAAACTAAAGTTGTACGAGTGACACGTCAATGACTCTGTGTGGTAGCCTACTTTTCCTGTTGCACATCCAGCAGTAGCATCATGGACTGGTTTTCTCTACAATCCTAAAGGGAGATTTTCAAGTGAAATCAGCTGTATTTTGTTCCCATTCGCCAGTACTTTACAGTACAGACAGCCACATCATGCATCCTCTGATACACATGGCGTCACAGGCCACTTTTCGGCTGACAAGGGAAGGAGTTTTGCAATGCACTTCAAGCACTGATACTGTAGGTTAATTGTTTTGAGATGGCAGAGACAATGTGCTGTTTCCCCACATAGTGAGAGTGAATGGAATTACAGTAATCTAGTAGGCCTACTACTACTTCCGGCTTCAGATAACGATAAGATGACTGGTAATATTTTGACTTATTTTGGATAAGCTATGGCCGTCAAACTGAACAAAACAAAAACAAGGAACACGTCGTAGGTAATGGCTAGATGAAGTTTATTGATTTCATGTTGTTATTATTAAAGTGAAGAAAGCACCCACAGGATTAAAACCATCGAAGTTCCCCTGCGCCGTCTCAGTCACCTGTATGAAAACAGAACATGAGGTGAATATCAACACATTTTGAAGCTATACAACATAATTGCTCAAGTTTCATTATTGTTCAAACTGAAGACAACATCTGATGCTTTCCCTTTGTCTTTAGACAACATACTGTACAAGTTGAGGAAACCGGCGGCGATGCATGTATGAATGCATAGTATGAATAAAACCAGATAAAGGAGTCTGTTTTTGTATTCATGTGAAAATAATGACTACAGCAGGAGCTGTGGAGGTTGTGTTTGTCCCATTGAGACCTGGAACGCATCCATGTCATGTTAGCGTTTAACCACATTAACCATTAAACCTTACTGCTTAGCACTTGTACAGCCTGTTGAGCCTGTCGATGTCATTCCTGCTCATCTGACTGGCTTTGCCGATCTCAACGTTCTGGTTGGGGATGGGCACCATGGTGGGCTGGTTGTTCTTGGAGAAGGCAAACCTGGTGGCATCACAAAGAACACATCGTATTCAGCTGAGTGCTAATGGAAGGCAGGTAGAATTGATTGATTGATTTATTAACAGTTTGCAGAATTACAGTACATTTCAAGTACAACTCAATACAAAAACTGTTAACAGTGAGTGGACGACACCATAAAGCATTACACTTGTTTACAATAGGGCCCACCATTTTCAATTCATCAAAACATTTAGAGACGTACGAATATACACAACTATATAGTCAAAAGGAAATCATCATAGGAGTTAAAAAGGGAAAAGAAACATATACAGTGAGGGGGAACAGGGGTGGGTGGGGGATTCAGATTTTACGGGGGCCAGTTTCAAATTGCAGCCGCCCGTAGGTATCCTTTGAGAGCAGTTTTGAAGGAGTCAAGCGATTTGCATGTCATGGTAGGGCGTTCCACATTTTGGTGGCATAGGAGCGAAATTAATTTAGTCCCTTGTTTGTGCCGAATCTGGTTTGCACAGGTTTGTTGAACTCCCTCTGGTGTTGTGGGTGTGGACTTTAAGGACGTATTTAGACAGGTACATGGGTATCTTGGTGGTGTAGCGAATCTTGTGGACCAGACCCATTGCAAGGTGCTGTACTCTGTCGTCAACCCTAAGCCATTCCAGCCTGTCAAAGTGGGCAGGGGTGAGGTGGGTTCGGGGAGTGAGGCCAAACTGGTCAGTAGCCTGACCAGTTTGTTTTGGGAAGTCTGGAGCCTTCTTTTAAGGGCCTTAGAGCTGCTGTGGTACCAGGAGGTGCAAGCATACTCGAAGAAACCTTGTACGAGGGCTCCTGTTTTTGTTGACCAGTGAAGAGATCCTGTATAGGAATCTTGTTCTTTGGTTGACCTTTTTGATTATGTTGGTGGCCATTTTATCACCGGAAAGATTTGCCTCCAGGATGGAACCTAGGTAGGTAATTTCATCTTTTCGTGTGATAATATTGTCACCCACTCTAACCAAGAAGCCATCTGCCTTGCTGAGATTACTATTTGATCCAAATAGAATGGATTAAGTTTTTCCCAGGTGTAAAGATAGTTTGTTATCAGAAGAACATACTGTAGCGTGAACATATACTGATATACAGTATTCTGACAAGAGAACATAACCCACTTGTGGTACTGCATGACAGAGTTGTAGTCATAGGCCGTTCCCTGGTTCAGAGTGTTGATCTTGTTGAAGTTGTGCTGCATGCCTAGAAACACACATAATTCCTGATTTATAAATAGTTGCACATCTGTGTGTAGTTCCACCTATCTCATGGTGTCAGGCACAGACAAATAGCTTGAACTACAAGGTCACAACGTGGCGCAGCTTCTAGATCTGTTATATTTGTGAGTATAAATCAGGCTTTAGACCTCAAAAATAAATACTGTGTGTGTGTGTGTGTGTGTGTGTGTGTGTGTGTGTGTGTGTGTGTGTGTGTGTGTGTGTGTGTGTGTGTGTGTGTGTGTGTGTGTGTGTGTGTGTGTCAGCAGCAGAGAAAGTCAGCAGCTTGTGTGCCTGTCTCTCAAAGTGTCTGTCTGTCTGTCTGTCTGTCTGTCTGTCTGTCTGTCTGTCTGTCTGTCTGTCTGTCTGTCTGTCTGTCTGTCTGCCTGCCTGCCTGCCTGCCTGCCTGCCTGCCTGCCTGCCTGCCTGCCTCTTCGCCTGAGCTATATGGTTTTGGGAGTTACTGTCTTACTCTTAATCATGTTACTGTGTTTTTTTTGCTTGTTTTAATGTTATTTTAAGTTTGTGTTTTTCTCTCTTTTTTTGCCCTGTAAAGCACTTTGCGCTGTATTACTATTATTATCATCATCATTATTTAAGGATTCAGGAAGAATGTGTGCATAAAAAGGACATGAGATATCTGACCACTCTGGACATTCTGCAGGAGGACGCGGATGTGGTTGTCCCTGTCGGAGCGGGTCTGCTCGTGGTTGAAGCCCAGCGCGTGGAGCAGCTCATGCTGGACAGTGTTGTGGTAGACACAGCCCTGACGGCTCAGAGACACCGTCTGGGCGTTACCGGTAACACCCACGTAGGAGTAACACCTGCAAACGCCATGCAGAGAGAATGAGGACATTTCTTACACAATGTCCAACAGAACTCACACAAGCATTATTTGAACCCATTAATTAAGACCTAGCTGGAACGCATCCGTCTCACTTTAGCTTTTAACCACTCAGTGCCGCACTACGGGCTTGTAGATCTGCTATTTTTGAGAAATTGTGAAAACGTGTGCAAATCTTTAAATATATATTATTTCACAGCAAGCGTTTATAACTCATGTGTTTGCTTCTGGGGGCTCCCTGGAACAAAATATTTTCAGATGGGGGCCTGTATTTTCAGATACATATAATTTTTGGCATGAAATAGTTTGAGAACCACTAATACAAAAATATAGGTTTTTCAGAAAACTGTCATGATTTAGAAGACATTTGTAGAATCTGGCCTCAGGTCTCAAACACTATATCGGTGCTCTCGGGTGGAAACCATGTATGTCCAAAAGCATATATTTCTTTCCATTATTGTTTTAAAAACGAAAATAGCCAATGATGTAAATAGCCTAAGCTCACGAGCTTGTAGATCTACTATTTTCATGACCTTAGTGAAAGATACTTGTAAGATGAAGATAGGCAACAACATAAACGTTGAAATGTTGAGAAACAGGTTCCTGCCCAACGGCAACAACATTTAAATAAAACATCTATATCTAATGTATCTGTACTTATTTAACATGACATTATAATAAATACATAGCATGACAGCTGTAGTGCTACAGCTGTCATACAAGTGCTATAATTCCGTCTTCTGAGTACAATATCTAGCACTTCTTGCAGCTGCAATTTCATTTGATGCTTTCTTGTTTCCAGTGAATACATGCATAATAATACACCAATGAAAATATTAAATAGGAAAACAAAATCAGCTATCAAAATGTCATCCAGTCAGCACCTCAGCATATGGCTGATATCCACAGTACATTAAGTTAAATATCTATACCTGCTTGAATGAAAGTAAAACCTAGAAATCTTCATGGGGTGCATACTTAGTTTAGACTAGTCATTGGTTAGACATGGGTTAAGGTTAGGTTTAGGTGTGCTGCCCGTGGGAGGTATAGGGTTAGGGTGAGGGTTTGAGATAGGTTGTAGTTGTAGGACTAATGACTGGTTGTTCATGAAAGGTCTACTGTTTGACATTGTCTATTTTGTTCATTACTAAACAGAGGTCCATCTTTTAGTGGCAGCGGTGGCCGAACGGATTGCGGAGCGGTCTTGATACCGGAAGGTCGCCAGTTCGAATCAGCTGTCCGACACGTTAAAATTACCACCGCTGAAGTGCCCTTGAACAAGGCATTGAACCACTACGATGAAATGTTCTATGAGCAGGGCCTGGCTGGAAACAAGTTCTTGAGCTTAGCCCAGATACCCTGGGTAAATATAGTAATCATTTCATTTCATTTATCTTGTTGAAAGTTTCCACTTTCAAATCTGTTACTTGTTGCAACTTGCAGAAACCTGTATACGTGACACCAACGTGGGACGGACTATGAACGTATAGGCATTATTTATCCTCACCCGTTGAGGGACTGAATGTGGAGGTAGTCTCTCTGGTTGGTGCGCCTCACAAAGTTGATGCAGGAGAAGCCGGCGAAAGACTGAAGACCACGTTCAATGATCTGGAGCTCTCTGGAAGCTATCAGAACAGTATTGGGTCAGAACAACAATGATCTGGAGCTCTCTGGAAGCTATCAGAACAGTATTGGGTCAGAACAACAATGATCTGGAGCTCTCTGGAAGCTATCAGAACAGTATTGGGTCAGAACAACAATGATCTGGAGCTCTCTGGAAGCTATCAGAACAGTATTGGGTCAGAACAACAATGATCTGGAGCTCTCTGGAAGCTATCAGAACAGCATTGGGTCAGAACAACAATGATCTGGAGCTCTCTGGAAGCTATCAGAACAGTATTGGGTCAGAACAACAATGATCTGGAGCTCTCTGAAAGCTATCAGAACAGTATTGGGTCAGAACAACAATGATCTGGAGCTCTCTGGAAGCTATCAGAACAGCATTGGGTCAGAACAACAATGATCTGGAGCTCTCTGGAAGCTATCAGAACAGCATTGGGTCAGAACAACAATGATCTGGAGCTCTCTGGAAGCTATCAGAACAGTATTGGGTCAGAACAACAATGATCTGGAGCTCTCTGGAAGCTATCAGAACAGTATTGGGTCAGAACAACAATGATCTGGAGCTCTCTGGAAGCTATCAGAACAGCATTGGGTCAGAACAACAATGATCTGGAGCTCTCTGGAAGCTATCAGAACAGCATTGGGTCAGAACAACAATGATCTGGAGCTCTCTGGAAGCTATCAGAACAGTATTGGGTCAGAACAACAATGATCTGGAGCTCTCTGGAAGCTATCAGAACAGTATTGGGTCAGAACAACAATGATCTGGAGCTCTCTGGAAGCTATCAGAACAGTATTGGGTCAGAACAACAATGATCTGGAGCTCTCTGGAAGCTATCAGAACAGTATTGGGTCAGAACAACAATGATCTGGAGCTCTCTGGAAGCTATCAGAACAGCATTGGGTCAGAACAACAATGATCTGGAGCTCTCTGGAAGCTATCAGAACAGCATTGGGTCAGAACAACAATGATCTGGAGCTCTCTGGAAGCTATCAGAACAGTATTGGGTCAGAACAACAATGATCTGGAGCTCTCTGGAAGCTATCAGAACAGCATTGGGTCAGAACAACAATGATCTGGAGCTCTCTGGAAGCTATCAGAACAGTATTGGGTCAGAACAAACTAAAACTACATACGGATAAAGTCTTATAATAAATCAAAACGTGATGAGACTATAATACTGGTTCTAATAATACTTTGAATAAACGTGTGTATACGATGAGACTATAGCACTTACAATACGAGTTCTTGATGATGTAGGGCACATAGACCTTGCCGTCGTTGGACTTTCTCCACATGCAACCACGGGACGTGCAGGGATCGGCGTTCCTCTCGTTCTCGTTCTCGTAGGCGATGTCGTCCTCGATGTAGGGCTCATCCTCGGTGTGCACTGTGAGTTAACACGAGGGAGGACACGGTGACTACTCTGTAGTGTGTGCCGCGGTGCATGTCATGCACTGAAAATATCTAAGCAGATCTATTCTACTGGCTGTGTTTACATACTGTACTGTACATGGACAATATTTATTCATTCAGAATGAATTCATTCCGAACAGAGCCCTGCACTGAGCATTTTTCAGGATATTAGACGTCTAAAATATGTCTAAAATCTACGTTGAAACAAGGTCGTTTCAACAGCTAGATGTAGACGGTCTATAAATAGATGTTTAAATGTAAACATGAAAGACAACATCTGATCGAACTACTCGATCAGATGTTGTCTTTCATGTTTACATTTCTTCACTTTATTATTATTGTTAGTATTATTATTTATGATTATTATTATTTTTCAAATGTGTTACTTTCAATGTTGCTGCTGTCTCCTTGGGGAGACAATGTTGTACTGAGAACTGAATGATGCTATATGATGCTTGTGTATAAAATGTATTGTCTACCCCGGCAATGACAATAAAAACAATAAGTTGAAAAAAAAAGAAACGTTCACTTTTAGACCAGCAGCTATAGCCCGGTTTTAAACAGATGTTTTAATTCTCAGACTATTTCTCAGTGGGAGATTCATACCCAACTGTTTACATGGAACCTGAATACAAGTATTCCTCGTTCCAAGCCAAGCATTGTGGTCTAACACAGGGGTTCTCAACGTTTTTGGCCGGGGACCCCCGAAAATGCTTTGGCAACGTCTCGGGACCCCCGCCCCGCCCCCTCCCGACCCCCAATATAAATTGACTGCTACAATAACCTTAAACCATTTTGGGCGGGAACCCCTTTTGGTGTTTTAAGCATTGTTATAATTTAGCTATTGAAAAATAGCAGATCTACAAGCTCATAGCGCGCCACCGAGTGGTGCGCTACGAGCTTGTAGGTCTGCTATTATTATTATTATTTTTTTTATTTTTTTTTGAAAATAATTTGAGGACCCCCTAAAATAATTTGGCGACCCCCCGAGGGGTCGCGACCCACGGGTTGAGAACCCCTGGTCTAACAGACAGACATGTGTAAAATAATGCACGTATTCCAAACTGTGTCGTGATCGGTGCCTGTAAATCACAGGCTCAATGTTTTAGTACCCCTATAAATAATACGTTTTCTGAAAAAGCTATGTTTCTATGTCAGTCGTTCTTCGATTTTTCAAAAATAGCAGACCTACAAGCTGCGCGCTATGAGCTTGTAGATCTGCTATTTTTCAATAGCTAAAGCATAACATAATGCTAACACCAAAAGGGGTTCCCGCCCCAAAATGGGATAAAGGAATGCAGACACATCACCAATAATAATAAATCAATAATAATGAATGTTGCCTCACCAACATCCTTGTTGGCCTTCCACAGCAGTTCACCGACAGACAGTTCCTGGGTGACCTGTGTTGAACACATTGAAGTATATTCATCATTTATTTATACCAAAGACGTACAATGATAGAGATCATGACAAATATTCTGTATCAGCTTCAGTTTTATAGTGTTCCAGTTCCATTTTTTGTTTCGTCACATCCAATTTCACTGTGTCCTGTCCTGTATGACTTCTCTCCTGATTGGATAAAATTGGTGCAACCTTGAAATGCATGTCTGTTTACAAAGACTGGCAGACCCCAGTTACTGAACAAACATTCTATGCTGTGGCAATGATTGCTATTGGAATATATAGAGTTATTTAACACTTATTTTAACAATATCACTTTACCACCTTTGGATTTTTTTTCTTCTTTTTTTTTAACAAAATAGAACGATGATAATAATATTGTTCATTTTTCACAGCAGTGGGTAACTGTTGGTCTACACAGCGGATAAAATGTGTATTCTGTTTGTACTCACCAAAAGGTTCAGCCCAAAATGACAGCACACAGAGAAGGGTAGAAAGAGAAAGTAAAATGTCAGGTGTGTTTCCAACATGAAGACAGCACAGATGGTGTCAAGGCAAGAAGGCACTATATAGTTACATATACTGACAAATTAATTATAGTACACGACTTAAGTAAAAGTACATTGAATCTTCATTACACACAACCCCACACATTCCCTCACCTCTTCCTCTGCCCAGGCAGAGACAGCGAGCAGGGCCAGGAGACCCAGGACGTACTTGAGGGCAGCCATGTTAACAACCTGTGGTTAGGAGAACAGTGTCGGTGCTGTATAGCAGTCGCTAAAGCAGCTCCTTTTATACCTCCTGTCATGCAACACAAATATATACTATGTTGCATATCTTCTGATAAGATGTACTGTGTAACGCACACTCACTGTGCCTTGTAAACCTGCTGTCAATTCCCACGTACATGCCTGCCCACGTAGACTAGACTAGACTACCCCTGGAGGGAGACAGCTGTTTCTTGCACAAAGATACCCACTGTGCACTGGTGTAGTTTTCTGACATATGCAAATAAAATAAATCCCTGATCTTGTTGAGCTTACTTAACACAAGTACGATTAAATCAAGGTTAATTATGTTGATGCTACTGTCCCATTTTTGTATTTGTACGTATTTTCCAAAATATAAATATGAAGGAATGTTAAAATTAAAAAGTTAAAACAAAGTACCGGTAAACCTTTTTAACAATAAATGCAAAGCAATAGCCTAATATCTTTTTTTAACTGGTTCAGATTTGAAGATAATATATGAAACCTAGTTTGTGTAATACGTATATGAAATGTGTGTGCGTGCGTGCGTGCGTGCGTGCGTGCGTGCGCGCGTGCGTGCGTGCGTGCGTGCTTGCGTGTGTGTTTGGCTAATCTCCAACATCGTCACACAAAAGTGGTTGTGCTGCTTGGAGAGCAGCGGTGGCCGAACGGATTGCGGAGCGGTCTTGATACTGGAAGGTCGCCAGTTCGAATCAGCGGTCCGACACATTAAAATTACCACCACTGAAGTGCCCTTGAACAAGGCATTGAACCACTACTATGAAATGTTCTATGAGCAGGGCCTGGCTGGAAACAAGCTCTTGAGCTTAGCCCAGATACCCTGGGTAAATATAGTAATCATTTCATTTCATTTCTGCTGTCCTGTGACTGACCTCTTTTGACCAGTGGTCACCCTACTGTGTACTGCTTGCTGTTCTACTGGACTGGAGTCATCTCGGAGGTGGTGAGCATCAGCTGACTCAACCTTGTGAGTCTCCTGACATCCTGCCGCGCAGCCTCCGGCTCCCTGCCAAGTGGAAACCTCAGCTTCTATGACCCCTGCCTGGAATGCCTTGCATGGGATGAGGAGACTCGGGAGAGTGTGGTGTGTTGTAATGGGGCTGAGACATGGACCCTCACAGTGGAGTCAGTACTGCTGTTTGTATGGGGCTGAGACATGGACCCCCACAGTGGAGTCAGTACTGCTGTGTGCATGGGGCTGAGACATGGACCCTCACAGTGGAGTCAGTACTGCTGTTTGCATGGGGCTGAGACATGGACCCCCACAGTGGAGTCAGTACTGCTGTGTGCATGGGGCTGAGACATGGACCCCCACAGTGGAGTCAGTACTGCTGTGTGCATGGGGCTGAGACATGGACCCCCACAGTGGAGTCAGTACTGCTGTGTGCATGGGGCTGAGACATGGACCCCCACAGTGGAGTCAGTACTGCTGTGTGCATGGGGCTGAGACATGGACCCCCACAGTGGAGTCAGTACTGCTGTTTGCATGGGGCTGAGACATGGACCCCCACAGTGGAGTCAGTACTGCTGTTTGTATGGGGCTGAGACATGGACCCCCACAGTGGAGTCAGTACTGCTGTTTGCATGGGGCTGAGACATGGACCCTCACAGCACATATGGAAAGAGCCCTGGATGGAGTTTGCACAAGAATGCTACGAATGGCACTAGGTAGGTGTCACATGGACCGTCCGGCGTCCGCATCATAAATGTGGACCTCCTCACCACGGGTCACAGACAAAGTCAGAGAGAGAAGGTTGAGGCTGGCAGGGCACTGCATCAGGCACCCAGAACTAGGAGCCAACCCAGGGCACAGCCAGGAGGGGCAATAAGAAGCACACCACCTACGTAAACGTACTACGACGCAACAGCTTAGCTATAACAACAATGCAGAGCTCAAGAACCTGATGTTAGATAGGAGAGTGTGGATGGCCGCGAGCCAGGAGTCCCCAGTTGGTGTTGGCTAGACCTCACTCTCGCATCGCATCATGACCTCTGACACATCTGCCTCTCTGTCTGTCTGCGAGCAGCTCATCTTGGACACCGCTGGGTCGATCAGTGTGAAAACTTTAATGCAAAGCCAAAACAGATCGTGACAAATCATGACAACAAACACAATATTTTGGGCCGAATAATTACAAAGAAGAAAAACAAAAAAAAAGGTGTTGTAACCTGCCCTTTTTTCTTCGAATTATTTGTTCAGCCCAAAAAAAAGTTTGTTGTCATGATTTGTCACAATCCGAGTTGGCTTTGTCAACGTCTTTAAATAAATACTTTTTGAAAAGTCTATGGGGAAAATGAACGGGGAATTATTTCCTGGGCCCTCGTCGGGGGCCACTTTGACTTGTTCTGCCCTTAGGGGACAGCACAAACACCAACATTTGCATTGTCTGTCGTAGGGGTGCACGATTCCGGAATTATGACCGATATTCGATCTCCAATTATTTGCAGGGTCATATCTGCCATTCTGCCAATAGTGATATTATACAGAGGACCACAATGGAGACAAGTCTAGGCCCTATAGGTGCTTAATGGCCCAAAGCCTGTTAATAAAGTATTCAATCAATCAATAAATAGCCTATACTCTTTTTCCAAGTGTCTGTTTTCACTACTGAATCAGAATGACTACTGAATGAGTCACATTATTATAGAGTCATCAATATCAGTGAAAATATTAAATAATCAGGATTATTTTTATACTGATCCGATACGGATATGGCATTTTTATGGCAGATATGGCCGATTCAGATACGCTACCAATTATATCGTGCATCTCTACAAACTGTATATTGCAGCTTTCTCGTGTATATCTATACTGACACTGACGGCTATACACTCCACAACTGACACACAGCCTGGGTATATTAAAGCAAACAAGCATGGCAGATCAGAGATCTGCACAATAGCAGCATATTACTTTTGTTTTATTTCCTCTACAGACCATTTGAACTACAATATTGTATGACTCGTTGCTGTCGGGAGGAAACCACCTATCTCCATTTCTTAGGTTTATTTTTTTATTTTTTTAAATATATAAATATTTGTCTTATTAAGTCACAACACCAACTTTGATAAGGCAGTATTGCTTTGTTTTAAAAATAGCCTATATGGTTTTCTTCATTTCCTGAAAAAGGTTGTTAATAATTACAATTATATGACTTTATAATATAGCCCATTATTTCAACCATGCATTCAAATTGCTTTGTCTGAATAAGGGAGTTTGTCAAACACTAAATCACTTCTAATCTCAGCCACCACCCATGCCATAATGCCTTTGAAAGGTTAGTTATATAGTAAAAAAAAACCCAAACAGGCTAAAACCCGCTAAAACTTGGTAGGTCAGGTCATAGGTACTTCTAGGTATGTATGTCACAGTTCACACGGTCTGTCCTGCGGTGTCCTCTGAGCGCAAACGGTGACGTTGTGTGTACGTTTCCACTGCTGACTGATCTATGGACTACATTACCCATAACTCTCAACCAGTGCACTTCCGTAAGATGTTTCCAACCAATGGTAAAGCACGTTTCACGCATAAAAGAACGACATTTGAAACATGTTTGTTTTGCTTGGTCGCTGACTGTTTGGGGAAGATTATTTTACGGTAGGCTGCCTGCATTAAAAAAAAGAACAACGCCAATATATTAAATATTTATTTTGTCGTCTGTGGTTGGAACTTGGAAGTTGTCACGGATGTGTGTGTGACTGTCGTCTTCGTGGCTTGTTTAAATATAACAATGTTTTATTTATTAATGTAGCTGCCTGCAGAACAGTGTAGCCTACTTTACTGCTATCAGCTGACCGACTAAACGTGATGCGTAGCAAGATGAGATTATAATAATGACATTGACATTGCAGTAATGCTACAGTATGCGACAATTTGTGGTTTTTAGATATTTATGTTTTGTTTTGGCGATATATCCAGACCGCAGCTGTTGGTACAGTATACATTATGCCCATGGTAGCATGTAGCCTGGTGAAACCACTCCCCCTGCTGGACAACATTTGCATTCTGCAGGCAGGAGGAGGGAACTAGTGAGTCAGGTTAGGTAGCATCATGCCCCAATGAGCAGTGCACTGAGCAGATATGTGGTCAATCTAGGCCCCACACTTTTAAACTGACCAGCTCAACAAGATCTACCCACCCCCCAAAAATATTATCTCATTCCATTGCTGAAAATAGTTTTTAAACAAAATGGAATTTGTAGGTTGTTTATATATATTATAACTTTGTAATTGTTGGTCTGCAATGCTCTTGAAAACAATTAATGTATTGCTTTGTGGGTTTGAGGTGACAGGTCACAGGTCCTTTTTTTATGTCAATCAAGTAACCTTAATTCAAGTGGCAGATGCCAAAAAATGTTTTTTTATTATATTCGTATTCTATATTTTAGGAGCATGATATGTGGTCTACTTGAACAGCCTATGTGATCTACTGGTAGATCGTGATCTACCTTTTGGGCACCCCTGATTCTAGGGAATTACAAATTGTTAAAATACTTATTTTCTTACATGAAGGTATTCTGTCTCTTTTGAATCAGCACTTTACATTGATTGCACTGCCCGAGGATGGATCCCTTCTCTACCGCCGGTAAATATAGGATTAATTAAAGCGCGATTGTGTAAAATTGTAACAATTTGTTTAGCAGCTCTGCGTGGTTGTGTCATTTGAGTTAAAGTATACCTCTTTTTCCACAGATGACTTCTATACATTGGCTGAGGAGCAGTTTGACTTCGACGTTTCACTGAGGTTTGATTGACATTTTTATTTCACAGTATGTACGGGTACGGGTACATTTCAAACGAAAGCACAAGTCGATACAAAAATTGCTACTTTGAGGACGAGACCGAAAAGCACTAGACTTTGTTCAAGGTTTCTTGGACCCCAACTTAAGGGTCTGCCCTGCAGCATACACAATACAAGGCACTCCTTAACATCGGAACTTTTAAAGGCATCATTTAAAGACTTATATACAGATGCACTTCTATGAAAAACAGAAAAGCGTCATGTCCTTACACATGTTAATTAAAAATGTTCTATTTTTCAGTAAACTGAAATATGAGGCAATTAATTCAAAATGGGAATACAATGGCCATTCTTTGCAAGTGAACATGCACGGTACATTTTTTTCCCCTTTTTTTTAAATTACCCAAATGACTGGCTGGGTTGCTCTCCACAGGTATTGTGATTGTGTGACAATGATGTAACGCATGCCAGTGTCACTCAGGCATACTTAAATCACTGGTATTTGTGTACTGTATTCTATCCCCCGTTTACAGTTCCAGAGAAGACGAAGGTGAGGATGAAGTATTTGTGGGTCCAGTCACGGACAAGGGCAAAGTCATCTGTGTCGGGGTGGAACATCTGGCCATGGACAGTGTCAGCAGTGGGCCTTCTTCTGTGGCTGAGGAGCAGACGTGGAGTCCTTGCTCTGGAGAGGACTTTGACAGAGTGTGCAGTGAAGCCCAGAAACTAGCCATTCGGTTAAAGGACCACCAGCCACACACCGGACAGACAGACGGTACTGCGACTGCTGAGAGGCAAGACCATATGGCTGGTGACTTTGTGCAGGAGCCGGCTGGGGCCAAACTGGACATGTTCAGCAAGCCATTCAATCGGGTTCTCAGTCCAATTAAACGGGAGACATTCTGTGTACAGGACAGTCCAGTGAAACTGCTTCCGCCCGCCATTCAGAAACGCTTGCTGAAAGGCGGCAGTAGTAGCAGCAGCAGCGTTGGCTCGGGCGTGGGTGTCAACTCCTCTCGGGCTCGTCTCAGCACCTCCAGTCCTGCTTCTGGGTCGTCTAAGACTAGGACGCAGCCCAAGATGGCACTGCGAAGCAAGGCAGGCCTGGGCACCAGTGGGATTCTCCCCAGCAAGCCGCTAGTTCCAGCCACAAGCTCTGCCACTTCACTGAAGACCGCAAAGACTAGAGCAGTGCCTGCAGAAAATGCCTCCCGACTGGCTCCATCAAGCAAAGTAAGTATATAGTTTAACTCTTGAGAGCGTAAAATGAAACCAAATGGACCTGTAAATGAAACCAAATGGACCTTATGGGTCCATTTGGTTTTATTTTACGCTAGAGTTAAATCCTTTTTTAATGACTCAAAGTTTATTCCTTTAAATCATTGTTAAACATCTGCATTACTTACTTTAAAAGAAGACTAATTGTTTTACTAGTTTTGGCGCTTATCTCTCCCATGGTACTATGTTAGTAAATACAGCATGGAATTGTGAACAAAATCTTATCCAACGACGACAAAATGGTTCTGAGAGGCTAAATCTCATCAAATGGTGGTCTGTGGCTCAAATGCCCAATAACCAATTGGCTGTGGTATGAAAAGGTGATCTTACATGCTCATTATGATGCTGCCTGGCTTGGTAAAAAGGGGAAAAACTATGTTTATTTAATCACGTTAGATTCATAGACTATCCCCCCCACCCAGTGCAGAGTTTCGGACTGATCAAAATGGAATCTTGCCAAAACAATATTTCACTTATTCTCCGATTATCTCCAATCCTAATTTTTCTACCAGAACTCTTAGCTTTTTAGTGTGACGTTAAAGGACCACTTCACCACTTTTAAACCTATCTTCATATAATAGGTCCTCACTAATAATCATGATAAAATGGCACAATTTTTTTCTACTCGGTCTGTGTCTCATAGGAGGGCTGTGGGCAGTTCAGAGACTCGTCCACCAGTGACATCATCGTTAGGCAGATTTATTTTTAAACACGATTTTTTTACAAACATTTTTAGATTTGTATTATCGTGAGAACAATGGCTTCCATTTTGGCATTGCAACTTTTCAGGAATAGAAAGCCTGCAGTTTCTATTAGCTTGGATTCCTCATCGATGATGTCACTGGTGGACGGGTCTCTGAACTGCCCACAGCCCTCCTATGAGACACAGACTGAATAGAAAGAAATAGTGCCATTTTATCACGATTATTAGTGAGGACCTATTATATGAAGATAGGTTGAAAAGTGGTGAAGTGGTCCTTTAATGGGGTTGTTTTCAAGGACTGATCCCGGATCAGCACTACGGAGTCTTAAAAGCAAATTGAGACCCCTGGCACGCCCCCCCCCCCCCCCCCCCCCCCCCCCCTCTAGGTTGGTTTGAGGTCCAAAGCACCACCTCTTCAGGTGAGGGGAGTGGTAGACGCGAGAAGACATGCGTCCTCTTCCTCTATGTCTAGCTTCAACTCCAGCATGTCCATTTCTCCTACTGGGAAAGGTAAGCTATCTCCATTGTGTGTATATAATGTTTTAAAGGAAGTTGGCTTATACTAACAGCCATGTATTAATTGGCTGCAAAATGTGTACAAATCGGCCAATGTTTTGTTTATTACCGTAAATATAATTATTACGCCGATTACAGTATGTCTATTAAATATCTGTAATGGGCATGTTTAAACCTGTAAATGTCAAGCAGACCGTTGTATTTAGAGGAATGTTGGAAACTTGGGATTGTTAAGACTGTTGAGTTATACATGTCAAACTGAAACTCATGGAGGTAATAAATTGTCCACTTTTGGCAATTGAGTGGTATCATAAATTATTGCCTCCTAAATCCTGTTGTCTTTGGTGCCATCTGGTGTTCACCTACAACAGGGGTTCTCAACCCGTGGGTCGCGACCCCTCGGGGGGTCGCCAAATTATTTTAGGGGTCCCCACATTATTTTCAAAAAAAAAAAAAGATTTTTTTTTTCACGTTTTTCAAAAATAGCAGACCTACAAGCTCGTAGCGCGCCACTCGGTGGCGCGCTATGAGCTTGTAGATCTGCTATTTTTCATTAGCTAAATTATAACATAATGCTTAAAACACAAAGGGGTTTCCGCACAAAATCGTTTAAGGTTATTGTAGCAGTCAATTTATATTGGGGGTCGGGAGGGGGCGGGGCGGGGGTCCCGAGACATTGCCAAAGCATTTCCGGGGGTCCCCGGCCAAAAACGTTGAGAACCCCTGACCTACAACACCCATCTTCTTTGGCTTTTGGACCGTCCTAGGAAAACTCAACGCTTCTCTGAACGCGAGCACAAGTGGTCCCAGCAGCCGCGCGCCGACCAACATGAGCAGACTTGCCAGCACGAGTACTACTACTGCTGCCAAAACTCGCCGTTGCACGCCCGTCGGCAGAGCCGCTGATCCTCCTCCTCCGCCCCCGACAGCCACCGCCACTGTCAGAGGTCTGCGCCGGTCCTTCTCGGTCCAGTCCCGGAAGACGTCCGACACGACAGACCCGACCAACCTAGCCAGGTCCACGCCTGTGAAGAGGGTCGCACCGAGTACCCCCACTCCGTTCCAACAGAGCCCGGCCAAGCGTGCCACCGTCTCCAGTGTGAGCTCCCAGCAGCAACTGGGCCCGATGAAGGCCAAACCCATGGCCTTCATCGCCCCTAATCCCAGTACTCGGCTGAGAGGACTCAAGCGATCTGAATCTGGTGGGTTCTCGGTTCGTTGTATAGAAATAAAATGCATTGGAACTATAGGCTTCTGATGATGATGCGATGTTTTTCGCGATATCAAATTCTCCATTCACTTTCACACCGCCAGCCTAATTTGTTTAGAACATGAAAAAAATCACACCCGTGTGAAGTGAGGGGTGCTCTTTATCATCATACATTCCGGCCAATCACAATTTGCGCCCTGCCGTCCTCGCCCTCTTCAATGTTTGTGTTTACACAATGTTTGTTTACACAAACACTCAATGCTAAACTTTTGGAAATATCCTAAAGTTTATTTGGGTTATCGGTTATACAGCCAAGTTAATTTTAAAGTAGTGATGCGCCGAATATTCGGCCGCAGAAAATATTCAGCAGTAAATATTCGGCAGAAAATGGCTAAAAATGCATTTTAAATCACCGAATAGTGTATGCAATTAATGCATTCATGTTTGATGGACCCATAATAGTGATTATTATTTAAGTTAAGTTTTGCCATAACTATTTTTTTGCCATAAATCGGGTAGCTTTAAGGTACGGCCATGACAGCAATGGTAGGAAAAAAGATATATAATATTAATCATATTCGGTTTTCGGCCAACTGTTTCCTATATTCAGTATTCGGTTTCGCCCAAGAATTTCCTTTTCGGTGCATCCCTATTTTAAAGCTTTTGTTAGGACTTTATTTTCCACCCTGACTGCATGTTTGCAGTTTGCCTACCTTCTACCTTGCACAAGCATTACTTAATTAGTCTTGTAACTAATGTCCTTATGATGGATTCAAATGTGCCTTTTCTCCATGGTAGTGGTTCACTCCCCAGACTCACTGAAGATCATGATACCAATGAGACTAAGGAGTGCTGGCAGTTTGGACAGGTATGTGTGCAATATGTACTAGTGTTTAAAAAAAAAAAACTGTCCCGTTTAATTTGGATGTTTAAATGCCCTCGAACCTCTCTCCGCTGACTTGACATTTCTTCCTAAAGTCTCCTACAGGAAAAAGTGCTCCCGAATTCGCATTTGTTCCAAAGTACACCATCCGTGTCTAGGATAAGAGGTCCGTCGGCCTTACCAAACCCTGTCAACAGGAGCGTCATCTCTGGTATTCCTGCCATGACCCCCAAGAGGCTGCCTGAGTCTGGCCCCGCTGACGCCTTCAGGAAGACCAGTAACCAGAGGTGAGATGGTGAAAAGCATGGGTGTCGGTCAGGTTTGGGAACCCATTGGGTAAAAAGAAAACTCTTTTCCCACTTCTTCTTCTTCTGTTTATTCCTACTAACATCATCACATGTTTAGGGCAGTTAACCCATTTAGACCTGACGTCGAAATACATAAAAGTCTTCTGAAAGAATATATATATATATATATATATATACGGTATTCAAAGATTTGTGCCGCATTTTCACGATTTTTCAAAAATAGCAGACCTACAAGCTCGTAGCGCGCCGCTCGTAGTGCGCCACTCGGTGGCGCGCTATGAGCTTGTAGGTCTGCTATTTTTCAATAGCTAAAGTATAACATAATTTTACTCTTTTACTCTGCAAGAGTAAAAGACCTGACCACCAGTAGAGTTCATTAATAATTTAATATGAATGGTAATGTTTCATGCAGCGCACATTTCAAAAGTCACTAATTGATTTTTAAAGTGGAAAAAGCATGCATTAGATATGATTTTTGGACTCGTGCTGTACCTCTCCCTCTCTTCAGCTCTACTCGGGTTGAGTCGGCAGCCTCAGAGGAGGAGCTGGTCGTCTCACCAAAGTTCCATCCGTTCTCTCTGGAAGATGCTGATCCAGCAGCTCTCCTCCAGACACAAATGCAGAATGAAGCACTGGCTTGTGTCAAAAGACGGGTATGTCGAGGCAGGCAGAGTTTAACCCCTTTAGACCTTACATTGAAATTTAAAAAAATGTCTTCTAAATCATGACAGTTTTCTGAAATACCCATGTTTCTGTATCAGTGGTGCTCAATATTTCATGTCAAGGACCCCCAAAAATATATATGTAATTGGCCGCCGACCCCCATCTGAAAATATGTAGTTCCAGGGACGCAACGATTTGAGTTAAAACCGTTGGCTCAGAAAGAATATATATTCAAAGATTTGTGCCACATTTTCACGATTTTTCAAAAATAGCAGACCTACAAGTTCATAGCGCGCCACTCGGTGGCAGTAGATCTGCTATTTTTCAATAGATAAAGTATAACATGATGCTTAAAACATCAAAAGGGGTTCCCGCCCAAAATGGAAAAACCTGTTCTTGAACTCTTTTTTTTTTTTTCTCTGACTGTACAACTTGCAGGAAGCTTTTTTTTTTATTTACTATTATAATTGGCCATATTAGGTTTATAATCAACATAACATACATACTGTACATAAAGATGCATTTGGCTTTTAGATTTGGAACATATATTTTAGTGCTGCTCACTGTGCTTCAGTTTGGCTTTTGAGAACTAAATACACATTCTGTCCACAGAGCCCGGAGGTTGCACAGGAAGTTGTAGAGAACACACTTCCTCGGCAGGAAGTTGTAGAGAACCCTGGAGAAAATGTGGCGCCTCGGCAGGAAGTTGAAGAGAACATGGAGTCTCAGGAGGAAGTCGTAGAGAACCAGGAGCCGGAGCCAAGTGGAAACCTGATTGAACTTTACTCTGTTGAGGAAGTGATCTCTGAAGACCATGGAGCCAAGACTGAGGAGGTACTGCTACTGTCGTGACACATCAATGAATTGCATTTTTATAATGAATTGCATTTTTATAGCGCTTTTCCAAGTGCTCAAAGCGCTTTACACAATGGTTCATTCATTCACACATTGGGAGGTGAAGCGGCGAACAGTCGACGTCAGCGTCCTCACTTCCCACATTCACACAGCAATGGTGGCGAGCTCACACCGACCCACTCATTGGCGGCAATGTAGGGTTCAGTGTATTGCCCCAAGGACACTTCTGTGTCCTTCTGTGGACAGTTTTTGAAAACATAAGACAAAGCAGCTATTCAAACTGTCCAAACACTCAGGTTTAAATGTGATTGTGAACCTGAATCACATCTGGGTGTGGCAGGGCAAATTACCAAGCCATGGTGCAACCACTCCAAGGAACAGCAATGTCCCTATGTTTAGAGTAACAACAGGGGGCACTGTTTCACCACTCACTTCAGACTGGTCTGATTTTTAAGACCAATTAATTGAAAATGTATCGCTCTAGATTCAGACAACTATGTGATCTCATTTCTAAATTTGAATCGTGCAGCACTAGTTGGCTGTCCAATTCATTTTAGTTACTCTTATGTTTTTGCTACAAGAGAGAGACATTAAGAGAGGTTTAAGTCGAGCAGAAATTGTCTGTTTAAAGCCACAGTAGTTGGCTCCTGATTCCACATTTTGTTTAAAGCCACAGTAGTTGGCTCCTGATTCCACATTTTGTTTAAAGCCACAGTAGTTGGCTCCTGATTCCACATTTTGTTTAAAGCCACAGTAGTTGGCTCCTGATTCCACATTTTGTTTAAAGCCACAGTAGTTGGCTCCTGATTCCACATTTTGTTTAAAGCCACAGTAGTTGGCTCCTGATGCCACATTTTGTTTAAAGCCACAGTAGTTGGCTCCTGATTCCACATTTTGTTTAAAGCCACAGTAGTTGGCTCCTGATTCCACATTTTGTTTAAAGCCACAGTAGTTGGCTCCTGATTCCACATTTTGTTTAAAGCCACAGTAGTTGGCTCCTGATTCCACATTTTGTTTAAAGCCACAGTAGTTGGCTCCTGATTCCACATTTTGTTTAAAGCCACAGTAGTTGGCTCCTGATGCCACATTTTGTTTAAAGCCACAGTAGTTGGCTCCTGATTCCACATTTTGTTTAAAGCCACAGTAGTTGGCTCCTGATTCCACATTTTGTTTAAAGCCACAGTAGTTGGCTCCTGATTCCACATTTTGTTTAAAGCCACAGTAGTTGGCTCCTGATTCCACATTTTGTTTAAAGCCACAGTAGTTGGCTCCTGATTCCACATTTTGTTTAAAGCCACAGTAGTTGGCTCCTGATTCCACATTTTGTTTAAAGCCACAGTAGTTGGCTCCTGATGCCACATTTTGAATGTAGTTGTATGTATGTTCAGAAACTACAGAATAAAGACCATAAATATTTTCATGGAAAAAATGAGAATCGTGATCTCAAATCTTGTGGAGGAAAATTGAGATTCACATTTGAGCAAGAATCGTGCAGCACTATTTGTTACTTTAAAAAACATCACGTCAGTATTGCTGTCCGTAACTTTTAACAAATTTTGCTTCATGTCTTGCCTAGATTTTGCTGTTGGATGTCCCGGTTTCTTTGTTTAAACCTGAGGATAAACCCCTCATCGACTTGTGCAATACTCCAGACATCATCAGGACGGTCTCGCACAAGGATGGTGAGATACAGGTGAGGACACATGGAAAAGAGGATGTTCCTTTACTGCCACACTGTTTTTTATTTTATTTATACTAAATATATTTGATATACTTTTATATCTTTCTGTGTGGTCTAATTTTGTAGTGCTATCTGGGATTGTTTTGAACATACTTTCTTTAACCCATTTTGGGCGGGAACCCCTTTTGTTGTTAGCGTTATGTTATGCTTTAGCTATTGAAAAATAGCAGATCTACAAGCTCATAGCGCGCCACCGAGTGGCGCGCTACAAGCTTGTAGAATCTGATCTCAGGTCAAAATGAGTTAAGTTTCTTACTTGGCAGACCCGTCTGTAGTGAGTGGTACTGTACTTGTGCTGTACATACAGTACTGTACAAGCGCTCCTCCCTGGCCTGTGTGATAGGCTGCACAACGGTGAGACTTGGGCTGCGTTCGAATTGCTAGGGTTGTTCCCTACTCCCTACTCCCCATACGGGGACCCAGACTCAGTGGACTCAAATAGTGATTAATTCGGACAATACTCCCTGTATGGGGAGCACCGACTCTGACGTCAATATCGGTAGAGGGCGCTATAGGTCCGCGGGTTCATGTACTTTTTATTTGCATTGTAATCCCCCATAGGGTTCAGATCGCCTCATAAAGAACTGTATGAAAAATAAACAAATCATCCCGGCCGTTTCACTCATTTGGATATGAAGAATCAACTGACTACAAAAAAACAGTCAAAACGCTGCTGCTGAAATGATGATAAAAAGGTTATTCTTTTAAAATAACATAGGCCTATGATTATTATCAATACATTAATATTATATCCATTATCCAGCAATATGAAAACAGTGCACCACCTTGACAATATGAAAATATCAGCAGCATGATTATGAACCCCCGCTAATCCTGGGGGGGGGGGGGATACGGCAAAAATAGCCGATCTATAAGCAACGCGACGTCCGTATTGTGAGCTTGTAGATCGGGTACTTTTGGTAAAGAATTACCAAAAGTAGCCGATCTACAGGCTCTGCTCACATTACAATACGGACGTTAACAGAAACGGCAGTCCAATAAATTACTGCCTACATAATGAAGTTTTAATGTATTTAGCGCAATTCAATGAAATAATGTTAGATAACATATATTTTTTAATGTCAGGAATTAATTCATATTAATAAAACATATGTTCGGAGACACAATTGATGTGTCTCACATGCATGTACAAAATATATATTGGACTTTAGCACATAGCTTTACAACCTCACCAACCTTAAGCCAAAAACTATTAAAATATAAGGCCTTCTACAGCAAGCAACTCATTCCTCTCCTAACATCATGCGCTGGGCCTGGGTGATATGAATGAATCAGATTAGTAATACTATTGCAAATGCAAATGAATTGTTTTATTATAAATAAATAAAACAAAACAATTGCAAATAAATGCACAGATCATTTGTCTCGAGATCCGCCAGGGAAGAAAAGAGAGGGGAAACGAAAGTTTAAAAAGTACATTTGTGTTGATTTCTTTCGCTGGTTCAACTTCTGCCTCTTCTGAGTTGGAGCGCAATAAGCGCATGCATGCAGAAGCAGCGCACGTGCGCGCAAACGCGTGCATGTGCGTTCAAGAGCGAGCTTGCGCAATGCATTATGGGGCAGATTTGCTTCGCTGTGTTTTTGTAGTGACCATCGGATGGTCCCTACAATTCCCGGTGCATTGTGGGATACTTCAGTCCACTACATTAGGGTGCAAAAATGCTCACTACATATTCGGACACTATAACAAAATGGCGGAACCCCAAAGTAGTGCACTATATGGGGCATAGGGAATGAATTCGAACGCAGCCTTGGTGGTGAAATGCTATTTCCGTGCTCTGACCGGCTCAGATTAGCAAGTGTCATGGCCATCTAATGAATATCAGGCATAGAGGTGGCCCAAGAGGAAATTGTTGGCCCTTGACGCGTCGGGATTACGAAAAGTATTTAATGGAGTTTAGAGAAGTACACACACGCATTTATGGTGGGGAATAAACCAGTCAAAGATTATGGCAGGTCACTTTGTTAATCGAACAATCTACGCAGTAAAACCTGACTGGACCAACATTGGCTTTTATTTTTTTAGATGGTTTGATGGAACATTGACCTGACTTCCCAGATTAATAAAATCATTGCGTGCTTTGTAATTGTGTGTGTGCTGCTAGCTACATAGTCATACTGTACAGTAGTGTACACTATACAGATAATTTAGACTATTGCCTAACACAGGGGTTCTCAACCCGTGGGTCGTGACCCCTCGAGGGGTCGCCAAATTATTTTGGGGGGTCCCCAAATTATTTTCAAAATATTTTTGCAACTGAATGGCTGTAAAGTGGAAATGAAGAATTTACATATAGTACACATAGTACATGCATACACCTTCCCTAATGATGATGGTTTCAGTATTTATTTATGGTGTATTGTCTCTATTATTAAGGTTATTGTAGCAGTCAATTTATATTGGGAGTCGGGGCGGGGCGGGGGTCCCGAGACGTTGCCAAAGCATTTTCGGGGGTCCCCGGCCAAAAAGGTTGAGAACCCCTGCCCTAACATACTGTAAATGGTGCATTTATATAGCGCCTTCATCCAAGGTGCTTTACATAGTGCAAGGTACCAACCAGCACATGGGAGCAATTTGGGGTTCAGTGTCTTGCCCAAGGACACTTCGACATGTAGCCAGGAGGAGCCGGGATTCGAACCGCCGACCCATGGATCATTGGACGACCTGCTCTACCTCCTGAGCCACAGTCGCCCCACATCATTTGGGTACTGTAATAGAGCTGACCAACTGCATGCCACTGATGTGAATGTTTTCCTTCTCTAAACAGTTAATTGATCTGACCTCTCCCCTGATGAAATGGAGTCCAGTCAAGAAGGAGAACGAGGCTCCCCTTATCAACTTTTCCTTTTGATCAAATGATGTCCCACGAGAGCTACAATCATCATGTCCATGTCTACTGATCTTGTTTGTTTACTACGTATTATGAAGTCTGTGTTTGTCAAGTTCTTATGGAACAATTTATTTGTGATCACCTTGCTGCTGCTTTTTGTCTATAAATGTTACAAAACTGTGTACAATGTTTTAAACTATCATTAAAGTTCAAAAACTCACCTTTTCATTTATTTTACATTTGTGCATTGATTGTTTACTCGGTTGACGCTTATGGGCAGAATATGGGTTCGGGCAAAGTGTGACGATTGTCCTGTTGGGACTCAATCACTTTAGTATGTAGCTGTTTTAACTTAAAAAAAAATGTGTTATCCATCTCAGCGTTGTGAGCTTGCACTGTAGATCATCTGCCATTGTGGAAAAAACAGGATGCCAGGTTGAACTGTGATAGCTGGCTCGCTTCTGCACACCCTTGGCTTGAAAGAACATTTTGTTAAAGAGGGAATGCCATTTCCCCCCCCCCCCCCCCCTGCCACCTTCCCATAAAACATGGTTATTAGGTACTATGATTATACAAGGAGGATCACCTTGGCACCGCCCACCTGAACTTAAGCCTCACTCACCGCTGTTGTTTGATAATGGGGGAGGTGTCGGGGTTATGATGTCACTAAAGGGGTGTATTTTGACTAGGCTTTCAGCTTCCAGGAAGAAACAAAAAATACACGGAAGACATTTGAATATAATAACCACAACCACACCTGGGGGTATATTAGAATAATGTTAATAGACGCATACAACAATCACGGCACTACTCCTTTAATACTATGCATGGATATAGAATTGCCAATGTCTATGTCTATTACTACTTAATTCAATGCTATGTTACAGTAAGGCATTAAGTTGGCTTATCACTTTAGGCCTAGCCTGGCTCAAGCTTCTGACTCGCTAGCCATGCCCATTAAAAAATATATATTCTGGCTACTTTAGTTCTATTGCTGTCACTAAACCGGCATCACAGACATAGACAGTCCATAAGGTAAACTAAATATTGTTCTTTATTGTCCAAAACCATACACGTAACAAGTTTCAAAGATGAACATCGATCACAGTAAGCACATTTACTTTCGAGGATGTTGATAGATATGTTGTACTTTACCAAATTGTGAGCTGAATAATTAACTTGTTTTAACTTTTAGGAAGACCATATTTATATTACATTACAAAGAGTGGAGTTTTGATGTCCATAAGATGTTGAAATGTGGCACAACATCTTACCTTGCATCTGTTTCATGCTGCAACCTCTTTGACTAACAGAGGTAGCCTTTATAAAAAAAAGTGATTGTATATGATTATGATCACTGTCATCAGCTGACTGTACGTACACCTGTGTACATTACACACGAGTATTCTGCATCGACAGACAGATGAACTATCATTATGTAGCTTGACTGCATTATAACCAACAATGCATCCAGCTTTATATAAATGATGTGTCTTATAATGCATTATAGATATTGTCTTCTTAGAATGTTTACAAAGTATGAATATCCCATTAACCACTTGAACCCTATTCTGGGGCGATACAGTACATTCACCGAACATAGATGATGGCTAACGTGTTGAGATGGGGTGCCTAGCATAGACCCCTGGAGGACTCCGGTGAACTAAGTTATAATAGGGTTTAAGTGGTTAAGACTGAGATGGACAAATCATTCCAACTTCAGGAAATTATGGATAAACAAACCACCAGCCAAATAAATAAAAGCCAAATAAATAAATTCCTCCCATTTGAAGTCTGTTCTTTTCTCCAAATCAATTAAAAGATGCATTTTTAAATGGTAAATTACATCATCCAAAAGCAAATGCACAATGGAGTTCAATTGGTCCAGAAAAGGCAAATTTCATAGCAGACTTGCCAAAAAAAACATAAACAAAGAAACAAACAAACAAAAATGGTGACCTTCAGACACCTGGTGCTTATACAACCCGGCTCATTATGCTTTGTTTGTGATGAACATGACTGACTGCTCTTTATAAATAATAGTATAAACAAAGCCATATTTTACAGTATGTCAAATCATTCTAAAGTAGCTTTACTGCGACAAAGAACCTTGTCCTGAAGGTCTAAGACTCTTAAAAGTACTTTCTATAATTCATTCACATAATTGTGGTATTTCAAAAAGACATGTCAGTTATTAATACTCCAGCCAGTAAACCAGAAGGTTTCAATAAAAATGCACACAGCCAAATAAATGCACAGGATAAGAAATCAGTGGGCATATATAGTGGTTTCAAAGTGAACGCATCTCAACCTCTACTGAACTTTTTCACATTGTCATTGTGCTGTATGTTTTTAGCTGACGGATCTAAAAAATATATTCGTGACATATCACTCTGGACATTTAAGAAATTGAATGTCAGAGGTTTTTCTCACAACAAACTATAACCTTTTTTTTTCTTCTTTTTTTTTTAATACAAATTCTAAAATCCAACAATCCACTTAACTTTTGTCTATGAATACACAATCTGAGAACCCATCGTCAAAAAATAAAAGGAAAAACAGTGCCCTCTTTTCCAGTCTGTCTCGAGGGACTACATGAATACACAAACTAATTTATATCATCTTCCACTGAAGATTAAAATGTTAACTTTGGACCTAGCTTGAAGAACAATGACATACGGTCATTACGGGATACGGTATTTACAGTGTTGAGACCAGCATGGATCATTTATACCCATACTGTACGTGTTTTTCCTTTCTCTCTCAGGCCTGACTCACACGGTCGCAACAGATTGATGTATGCTTGTTGTATGCAAAGGGTTTGATACAGCTTGCCCCAATGCATTTCCAATGGGAGTCACATGGTTTGTAGTCCACATTTTGGACTACAAGCTGTTGTATGGCTTTCGGCTGTGTTTCGACTGCGCCCCTCCCCCTCATACAACACAAATGTCAAACCATGTGACTCCCATTGGAAATGCATTGGGGCGGCCATGACACTACACAACATTCATCCAACAAGCATACAGCAATGCAGTAAAGGTCTGAGTGAGGCCTTTAGCCTGATTTTTTACTATGTTGTATAATGGTGTCATATACAGCGAATAGCAGATCTATAAGCTCACAAAGCTTCACGGATGATGGTGCGTTGTTGTAATGCTTACAGAAACATGTTCAGTCTCAGTGATGGTGTTCTATGTCGGAGGACAAATTCCTGTAGGCGTACATCTGCACAGCCAATTTACAGTGGTGGATAAAAGTACTCAATTGTTTTACTTAAGTAAAAGTACCAATACTGCAATTTAGAAGTACTTTGTAGTAAGTAAAAGTATGGAATTGAAAATGTACTTGAGTAAAAGTACAAAAGTATTGGCATCAAAATGGACATAAAGTACTAAAAGTAAAAGTACTCTACTATATTGCAGAATGTCCCATTTCACAGGTTCAAAATGTGTACAAAATCTATTGAAAATAGCCAATCTACAAGCTACGAGCTTGTAGATCAGCTATTGTCAAATGGCCGAAATGTATAGGGTTGAAGTGGTTAATGTATGTTTTCTAATCAAAATTAAAATCTACAAAGTAACTAGTAACTAAAGTTTTCAAATAATTGTAGTGGAGTAAAAGTACAAATTTTGGCTCTGAGATGTAGTGGAGTAGAAGTAAAAGTACTGTAAATTGGAAAGTACAAATACCTCAAAATTGTACTTAAGTACAGTACTTCAGTAAAAGTACTTAGTTACTTTCCCACCACTGCCAATTCCTCAGTCAGTACTGTGTACTACTGTAGAGAATTCTACAGGCTAGAGCAGAGTACAAAATACAACCTGCATGGAAAATTGTCCAGTTACAATAAAAGCTGTTCTTTCACAATATACAGTATGCTTATCATCCAAGATAAACGTGCCTTGCCTTGTCTCACTATTTTGTCTAAACAAATTTGTAAACAGCTCTTGTTCCAAAAACAAAAAAGCCAATATATCAATTTATGTTGATAATATGCACCATTAAGAAACGTTAATTTGCCTCCGATTAACACCTGTTTCGGTCTCACGACACAAACAAATCGAAGCCAGGTATATGGAGGAGGGATTCGGGGGGTAGTAGGGTGGGTGGGTGGGTGCACACACAGATAACAAAATACAGTATGACCTGTAAAACCCAAGTGGGTTAATGTCCGTCCAAAACGTTTGCTGTTCTCAAGTCCAGAACAAGCCAAACTTTCAAGTGTTTTCTTGATTGCCAACTCGGTATAGTTCATGCTGGCTTAGATAAGAGTTAGGCTGAGCTCACACCTTTCATGCAATTCTCTGCTCGTTGGATGCTCGTTGGATGCTCGTTGGGTAGTGTCATGGCCGTCCCTCCCTAGATGCATCCATTTCCCACAAGGCTTTGCGGGAAGTGGGCGGTGCGCTAGAGCGGAATGCGGAAAACAACAGACCCACGTTTATCTGCGTGTAGTTTTTGGTGACCAATACGGCGATATGTGGAGTTGTACACTGTCATAATAAAACGGATGGCTTTTTACATACAGAATGGGGCACTGGCTTGCTAAATGAATCAAACTTTCTTCGAAAGACGTCATCCTCTTCTGAACAAGCCAACACACAGAATCAGTGCCTTTAAATCTGGTACTGATTGTTGAAATGACTGGAGACAGCCGTGCGTCATTTCATCATCATCATCATGTCCACACCCAAACGCAGAAACGCATTGAACACAGGATAAAATCACTGCAGTAGCAGGTTTCAATTGTAGGCTATATTATACTTGCTTTTATATTTACACTTATGAGGTGCCAATCATATTTTTTAATGAAGGAATAAGTACCGCATTTAAAAGCCACCTAAATTGTGAGTGGAAGTGGAACATGTTTCTTTCATTGTCTGTCAGCATGTCACGCGTAAATCTCCAAATCCCGACTCTCGACTTTTCTCAATTTAAAAATGATAGACACTTTACCATTGCTCTGGCGACTTGGCAAGTCCTGCACATAAATTAATAGCAGAGTCAGACCTATAGAAGTAACAAGTTGTGAGCTTGTAGAGTGGCTATATTTTCGAGCTGTATAATAAATGTCACGTTATAATGTGTAGGCTGGCTAATACAAGTTCACGCGCGCACATTGTCAGCATGTAGGCACAGTGACATGCATTCAATGGTGCGCCCTTAATTACCTAAACATGAGAGAGATGTGCCATATACGCACGATGCGATTCCATTCACACCTCTCTCTCTCTCTGCACCCTCTCTCTCTCTCTCTCTCTCCTCGCATGACCATGACCATGAAATGGAGAGCAAAATACAGCACGATATAGTTTCACATGCGGCTATGCACACACCACGCATAGACTTGTTGGTGTAGGCTACTGCGCAATGGCATTTGGCCTGGGTGCTTATTGGTAGGTTAATATCCACAGTTTATCCGTAGCGGTCCGCAATGAACCTATTGTTCAAGCTTCGCACTCCAATACAAATTAGAGTGTATAGGCCTGCACCACAGATCATAGGCTGCATGGCTAACAGGACTTGGGCACTACCCATCTCTCTATATCATTTGATAAAGGCATATTAAAAACATGACTTGTACACCCAATGAAAATATAAACTTCACAGAATATATACCACTTCGAATTATAACAATCGGTTGAAGATTATCTGAATATTACACAAGTAAAATCTCAACTTTTTTGCGCAACGGGCCATTGCGCTGAGGACTGGCAGTGTTTTACATATACTTGAGGACCTCTGCTTGGAACGCGCTGCATGTGGACGCAACACTTGGAGCTTGTAGATACACGGAATGACGATAAACATTTCACAGAATATATACCACTTTGAATTAAAACAATCGGTTGTGCTTAGCACTCGGCACCAATGCAAATGAAATAGTCCGCACTGGACTAGTAGGCTGATATATTTATTATTGGATGCAGCAGAGCAGAGCCTTTGCTCACTGCAGTTGATGCAACATAATACGTTTTAAAGTTGTTAACAGTGATATATAAACATGAACACTTGGATAGATATCTGTGTAGTTTCCATGCAGGCACAAGCTGCATTTCTCACCTAATTATAGTAAAAATGATATGCGCTAATAAGCGGTGACATCATCATTTCTCAAAAGCTCTGTCACTCTCCAGTCGGACTTTTCTGCGGGGCTCAGGAGACTACAACTAAACTCCGCCCATTGGGATACAAAACAGCCCTTCTCTCCTATTGGTTGGTGGTTAACCCCACCCTCTGTGTTGGGTGGACGTTGGGTGGATGTTGCGCCTACAAGCTGTTGTATGCATAGATATATGGTTGGCTGTGTGTTGACTGCCCCCCCCCCCCCTCATACAACACAATGTTGGGTCAAAGCACGTGACTCCCATTGGTAATACATTGGGCGGCCATGACACTACCCAACGAGCATCCAACGAGCATCCAACGAGCAGAGAATTGCATGAAAGGTGTGAGCTCAGCCCAAGTGCCGCTGTGGGCTGAGAGAGACTTTAGTACCCAGTGGGCGGAGCTCCTGCTTCGAATGCTGTCAATGCATCGAAAGGGACCAAAATCACGTTTAATCAGAGCACAGAATGCAGCTCCTACTGAGATCTCGCCAGGTCAGTAGACGGCTACTGAGAGCATTCAATGCTCTGATTTAAACGTGATTGTGTCCATTGGAAGCGGGCGGTATAGGGAGGCATGTTCCCCTTTGAACATGCCCCGTTCAAAGGGAGGTCTCCAGGCTGTGCAGCGGGCTTCCCGGTTGCAGACCGGCGGCTTTGGGAGCGTTCAGACTGGTCTTTGTGCCTCCGTCCCTGTGCAGAGCGACGATCCGATCCACGGCGTTGTTGTTCTGATTGGGCGACGCTGACGGGAGCCCCGGGAGAGCGGAGAGCGCCGGCCGTGTGTGCTGTGGTGGTTGCTGTCGAGCGATGGAGTTTCGGTCGGTCGGGGCCTCGTCCTCGCCCTCCACCACCTCGTCGATGAGGGGGATGTGCAGCTGGGAGTCCTCCATGCGGAACTCCGGGTGGTTCATGAAGTTGTGGATGGAGCTGCGCGACTCCGGGGTCTCCAGGCCGTCCATGCTGTCTCGGAAGGCATTGACCACACGGATCTTAGGAGTTGAACACACACGCGCACGCGCACACGCACACGCACACGCACACACACACACACACACACACACACACACACACACACACACACACACACAGAGTTAGAACCAGAGAGGAACTGGGAATGGGAGATCGGTGGGGGGCGTTTTTTTTTTACCAAATCTTTCTCCTTTGACCAAATATAAATAACATCTTTATACATTTCTCAACCTACAATATATGTGCAAAACCACTTCGCAAGGACAAATGTTGTACTCTGCTACCATAGTACCATTCAGAGCATCCATTTCGCTGCTTGAGCTTGTATGAGTGAAACTTTTTGTTAAGCTTGAATGCTGGTGTAACTAAGATTTGCTGGGATATATATATTACTTTACACCTCTATATACTGTAGCTTTCACTTTTTCGCATCTATACTTCTTAGTTCTTACACAAAAAAAAGTCATTGTTCTGGACACTTAGGGCCCAAAAACCCATGCGGTAATACAGATTTTGGCCTCGCTCTGCGCCTTTTCGTATTATGGAAGCCGTGGTGAACGCTCACTCATATGGAATACCACGTTCCTGAATATTTTAGCATTGGGGGAGTGTCCATATGTTAATTATTTTCGCTTTGCGCTATTTGCTATTAAGCCCCTTGACCTAAAAACACTCAGCGCATACCGATTCCACCTGGGTCTGACCACGTCTTAAAAGCAAAAAGCACTGTTTGATTTTACACTTGAGCGGCTCTGGAGTGTTGCCATGTCTGTTTGCTGTTTATTATAAGCGGCTTCTTTTTCTGTAAAGTTGCTTGTAAATATTGGTAGTTGTGGTTGCTTTTCTTGTTTCTAAAGTGCTTATTTGGGCTTTTCTCCTAATGTTGTTTAAACCAGTGATCCTCACACAGCGACATTCCCATGTCAAGGACCCCCAGATGAATGCATTTGCCCAACTAAGCCAGTGACCCCCATGACAGATTTGTGTTTTTAAATGTTTCAATAACATTTTTCAAAAATATTCCACAATTGTCACTTTTTTCAAAGATTACTTTTGAAAATAGCAGATCTACCAGCTCACAATGCATCACATTCATTCATTAAAACTATGAACTCTGACTGCAGGGGGATATATATTTATAATGATCATTATAACAATGTGCAAGAAAATATGTAAAAAGAAGGAAGAACTTTATATTTGTGGACAATCAAAATATGCTGGAAATTTTAATGTGGTGTCATTAAAAGTAATCTTGATATGGCAGACTTCATTTAAAATAGGTTGCAGACCCCTGTTATATGCGATTCTTTTGGGAGTATGTTTATAGACCTATTTACTTGTTTCTATGAGACATGGCAACAGCAGGAGACAAGCTTTCTGGCTCAAACGTTCAAACGTTGAGATTGTAAAGGGTCATATATCGCTCAACCTTTATATTCTCAACCTTTTTAAAAAATTAAAACATCTCCATAATCATTGGGAGTTTGCTTTCATACGCTGTATCACACCCGACTCAATTCTTCTTCAATAAAATGCTACGAGCGAAGACCATAACATTGGGGCCGCAGCAATACGCATGGCGCACGTATGGCATTTCAACTCATTCCTTCGTCGTGACTCGAATGAAATAAAATAAAATAAACGTTATTTTACTGGTGTTTTTCAATAGAAACAAATAAAGAGCGTGTGTGCAACAGTCAGTGCATATACGTGCATGCACTATAGGCTATATTTCCTCCTTGTCGGGATGGTGAGCTGAGCTCTTCACAGCCCGTTTGTCTTTCATATTATTCTTATAATATTTGATATTATAAACACTCATGGTTCTCTCATTTCTCAACCGTTTTTTAAAATGTAAAAATCCCCATATTCCTTAGGAATCTTGCTTTCATTCGCTGTATGGTACATGGTTCTATTTGTATCGAATTAAACAATATCAAACGAACTTGTATGTTCGGGGGTTAGACGATTCTGGGAACATTACGCATGGATTGCCAATTTGCCAGCCAATGCTGCGTATCTACTCGCAGTTCCATTCCGATCTGAAAGGTATAGGTAGGTGCCATTTCAAAGGCTTAGTTATTCATTTATGAATCAAATCAACTAGAATAAAGATTTTTACAGCTGTTTTTCATGCTTAGAACAGAAACAAATGAAGTGATGATATGCGTATATCTCCCTCCCTTAGCATATGGCTGCACCGATGTAATTACTTTCCAATTAACACGGCAGGTTACTTAACAAAATAGAGACATAGGCCTACAAGCTATGCACATCATGGCTGTGACATCTTGTGGATCTGTTCTTTTGAGGCATAAAGGTGACAGTATGCAGTGCAATAGGAATAATTAACCCAAATGTGACAAAGTCATGTCATGTCTATGGTGCCAGTCTGCAGAAATGTAATACCACTTGCCGAAAAGGGCGCATTCCGTATGAGGACATCAGCTGACTCGTAAAGAGAATAGTACGGACATGTTCATTGGGTAAGCCTCAAAACTCCCTGAAACACTCCCATGACTAATTCAAGGCCGTTTTGCTCACACCACGGGGTGTCGAAAGCGCTTCTTACCAGGCCCATAATTGTAATATGACATTGCCCACGCCTCCACGTCTTAAAAACTGTAATATGATATGTAATTAGATTTCACCTGCTTAATCGGGCCCTTAGGCTCCTCTGCCATTAGCAGATTCTAATCTAACCCGTGCATTTTAGACCTTATAAATAATGTAAGATTTCCTTTCTTTTATTCTATTTTTCTCTTTCATTTTTTTACATTTTATTTTAGATATTAGAAAATATGTCTTTTTTTTAACCCATTTTGGGCGTGAACGCTTTTTGGTGTTTTAACTAAGCATTATGTTATACTTTAGCTATTGAAAAATAGCAGATCTACAAGCTCATAGCGCGCCACCGAGTGGCGCGCTATGAGCTTGTAGGTCTGCTATTTTTTTTAAATCGTGAAAATGTGGCACAAATCTTTGAATATATATTCTTTCAGAAGATTATTTTTTTTAATTTCGACGTCAGGCCTAAATGGGTTAAAGACTCATACGACAAACGTATATAATAATTTATATGAATCCTTAGTTTTGATGACGGCGTCCATACCTGAGTCTGCACCCTGTTGAGGCTTCGGCACCACAGCACCTGTCCTCTCCTCATCTCCATCTCCCCGTGGTCGATCTCGTCCTTGTCCTGCATGATCTCCTCCAGCTCCTCCTCTGGGATCTCCTCCTGCTGCGTGCCATGGCCCGCCGTCTTCAGGAACTTCAGACTGCTGGTGGGGATGGTGGAGACCACCTGGGACCAACATGGAGGAGGAGGCGTTTTAAAGACATTCTGTTCATGTGATAAAATACCCTAATACAGCTTTTCATCAAAGATGAAAAGCTGAACCCATTTAGGGACTGAGGCCAGATTCTACTAAATGTCTTCTCTAAATCATGACAGTTTTCTGAAAAAAACCTATGTTTCTATGTCAGTGGTTCTCAAACTATTTCATGTCAAGGACCCCAAAAGATTATATGTAATTGACCGCCATCTGAAAATATGTTGTTTCAGGGACCTCCCAGAAGATGAGTTAAAAACGTTCGCTGTGAAAGTATATATTTAAAGATTTGCACCACATTTTCACGATTTAAAAAGAATAGCAGATCTAAGAGCTTGTAGTTCTGCTATTTTTCAACAGCTAAAGTTTAAAACCCCACACAGCTGCCATTTGATTACTTACAGTCTGAAGAGTGCAAACTGACTGTGAAACTTTTCACAGTCAGTTTGCACTCTTCAGACACATGGCAGACAGACATACAGACATCTCCATAATATGGGCAGAAAAGGGACAGTTACAACGGGTGCTATGACAACGGCTATTGCATACTAGGTTCCCAACTTGCATCGTTCCAGATCTACGAGCTTGTAGTTCTGCTATTTTTCAACAGCTAAAGTTTAAAACCCCACACAGCTGCCATTTGATTACTTACAGTCTGAAGAGTGCAAACTGACTGTGAAACTTTTCACAGTCAGTTTGCACTCTTCAGACACATGGCAGACAGACATACAGACATCTCCATAATATGGGCAGAAAAGGGACAGTTACAACGGGTGCTATGACAACGCCTATTGCATACTAGGTTCCCAACTTGCATCGTTCCCAAGTAGGCCAGTGGCCGACGGGCACATGTCTAGTCAAATATTAAAGGTGTTTCCTGTACCCATTTCCAACTAGTGGCTACCACATCCTCTCTATTTACCTATAAAATACGTTTTATAATAATTAGATGATACTGTAGGCATCAATAATAATGTCTAATATTGTCTATGTGTCTGTTGTGCAAATCAAATAAATCAAATCAAATCAAAATAACCCCCCCTTTTTGTGTAGATCAGTGGTGTGCCATGAGGATATTGCAGGTGGCGAGATGTCAATGATAATGATCAATGATCAATTGACTGATCATAAAAATCTATTACAATAGTATTAAATAGAAAATGAAATGAGCTGTTAGCGGCACAGACAGATATCTGACAGATAATAACAAATATATATTTAAATATTGTAGTTGTAATTGCCGTGATACAAAAATTTACCAATACACTCAATTTGAAGTAAAATAAAAAAAACAAGTCAAATTAAAAAGCCTCACTCCGCAATTAAGGCTTTTACAAGAGCATTTTGGGACAACATAATCCACAATATTTATTTTAAGGCTTCCAATAATAGCCACAAATAAAATAAAAATCTATTTTTCTTTCCTCTGACACAGGATTATGAAAAGATTATAACGTAAGTGCCTCACCTGTCCCCACAGAAGACAACCGACCCCCAAGAACACACACCAAACCCACTGCTCAAGCGAGAGACGGACACAGCTGAAGGGTTTACCGCCAAACTGCACGATAACAATCTAGAACACAAGAAACAAAGTAAAAGAGAGAAATGATTGCTAATAGTATTCCATAAAAAACACTACAAGCCTATAGCACAATTTATTCCATTCTTAGAACCGTTATTGTCAATAACAAATTATACTGTAATAACCGTTCTATTCTGCAAGGTAAATAAATATACTTCACCTGTATAATCAACGTTCCGAAGACGATGGAGCAGAAGATGGGGTTGTTGAAGATGCCGTCGAAGACGTTCCTCTCGCCGTGGATCTTGCGCGCGTTGATCTCGTTGAAGATCTGCATCAGGACGAAGGTGTTGAACACGATGGTGTAGTGTTCGGAGGGCGGGGCATGGAGCGGCGCGTTCCTGCCACTGTCGATGTCAAAGATCCTCTCGCCTGGGAAGGAGACGGAAAAATCTGTTACACTTCATGTTACAATTTAGGCATTTAGCAGACGCTCTTAATCCAGAGCGACTTACATTAAGCAAGAACAAAAAGCATGGGAATACATCACATATATAAACAGCATTTATCAAGAAACATGCGTAAGCTAAGAACGTAACTAGAACATATCTATATATAATGACACTATACATATAAGCTATACATATATATTATACTATGCTGTACTGTTATTGTGCTGTCTACATGACATGCTATAAGTCTGTTTCAAATGCTATCTAAGTCTAAAAAAGTGCTGTCTAAGGTTGGGAAGAGGAACAGGGAAGAAGCCACCCGAATTCGAATGTTATCAACCAATAATCACCAGTAGGTTACTTATCACTCGAATGCAATCGAGCCAGCAGGCTCGCCTGGAGCCGACTGCATGCAAAATTTAAGTTCTGTTTAGTCCCACATATAATCTCGCTGTAAGAGCCATTTCTTTTCTATGCATTTCATTTCTATAATTGACGTCACGGTCAAGGCCAAGGTGTTGGCCTTGTCTAGTCTATATGAGGAAGTGGGTTACAAGGCACAGGTGTCACTGAAGTGAAAGAGGCAAACAGTTTGTTTGACTGTATTGTGAGAACAGAGACTGTCGATTTGTACGTTGTTAACCTGCTGAAGTGACGGTAAATAAATACCCTTTCATTTAAAACGAAGTCAACGTTTGGACATCAGTTTTTTGTTTTTTATTATACACGTCTAAACTAGATCTCGCTTTCAGCAACCAGCCAGTGGTGTCAAGTTCAGGACTGACATTACACTCGCAATATTCCCCTCTAGTCTCGCATATTTCCACAATATTTCCACAGGGACCCAAAACACTATAAAAAGAAGCACAGAATGAGAGAGAGAGACACACAGAGAGAGAGAGAGAGAGAGAGAGAGAGAGAGAGACACACACACACACACACAGAGAGAGAGAGAGAGACACACAGAGAGAGAGAGAGATCAAGCCCATTTAATGGAGCCAGTAGACTCTACTGGAGCAGAGACGTTGTTGTAGCCATTGTCCAAGTCGGTCGCGGCAATGGAGGCAATATGGACATTTCCACATACTGCCTGCCGCGAGTAGGCGACTATAGGAAACGTGGAAGTGAAATGACTGCCGCCGAAGTGAAAACATCGTGAAACTGCGCTTATACAACAACTTTGCTTTATGTTTTACTTACGTGGCCAGTTAAGACTGAGGTTAGGGTTAGGGTTAGTAATAGGGTTAGTAGTCGGACAACAAGCCAAACGCCGTGTCAGACAACCACGTCAATATGTAGGAAATGTCCATATTGGTTCCATTGCATGGTCTTCTTGATAAGGGCTGATGACGGAGATTAAATCATCTGATAACATCCAAAACACAGAAGGGTGGGGAGGGGGGCTCCTAATACAGGGCACTAGTTTGTACTTTCAAGACCCACACTGTAAGTATTTGTGCGTGGAAACGTGGCAGCAGCCAACTGACCGGCAAAGAGCAGAGTGAAGATGATGGTGAGCTGGTAGACGGCGTGTCCCAGGATGTTCTTCATCATGGTGCGGGAGATGAGGGGCTTCTTGCGCCCGTAAGGCTTCCTGAGGAGGAGGGACTCGGTGGGGGGTTCGGTGGCCAGCGCCAGGGACGCCAACGTGTCCATGATGAGGTTGACCCACAGCATCTGGACGGCTTTCAGCGGAGAGTCCTAGGAAAGAAAAAAAGGATTTTCTATCAGATCATCATTTGCAGTGTATGACGGGAAATGTGACACCATTGGTTGGAAACAGCGGTGGAAAAAGTTATCGCACGTTTTACGCTTTATGTAAAAGTATCAATACTGCAATGTAGAAATACTCAAAAGTATATTATTATTATTTTTTTTATATATAATTTTTATCCCACGATTTTGTAACCCATTTTTCACCCCTGTGTCAATTATCTAATGTGATCCTGGGCTCTACACACCCTCCGGCTCCGCCAACCTAGTCCCCATATATGGGGGACATGGCGGGGAGAGCAACGGACTTGAACTCATGCTTCCTTCATGCCTGAGTGTCCAAGTTGCTCCTTTACACCTGACAGGGGGGAGTTTCCCTGGTTGGACGTAGCGCGTGGAAGGAACACGTTATTCCAACCAGTTCCTTTCCCCTCCATCAGGTGCCCCGGCTGGCCAGGGGGAGGCAGTTTAGAGACCAGGATTACTGCATGTTTTTTGTGAGGGTACCTACCCTAGGGGACACGGGGAGAACATGCAAACTCCACACAGAAGGGCCCTTTCGCCAACCCCGCCTCGGGTATGGGCACTGATGACGCGGAGGAGGAAACACGCCGCCAGCACCCACAGCATCCCGAGCGGGAATCGAACCCAGGACCTTCTAGCTGTGAGGCGACAGCACTACCAACTGTGCCACCGTGCCCCCCGAAAGTATATTCTAAGTATTGTGTACTGTGTAATGTACATAAAGTACCACAAATGTAAGTACTCATTGTGTAGAATGTCCCATTTCAAGTTTTCAAATGTATAAAAGTAATTTGAAGATTGCAGATCTACAAGCTCACAATGCTTCGCGATGCAACGCATTGTGAGCTTGTAGATCGGCTATTCTCAAAGGGCCGACATCTGGGGCTGAAGTGGTTAATGTATGTTTTGTAATAATAATCCATATCTACAAAGTAACTAGTAACTATAGTTTTAAAATAATCGTAGTGGAATAAAAGTACAATATTTGCCTCTGAGATGTATTGGAAATACTCAAGTATAGTACAAATACCTCAAAATCTTACTTAAGTACGGTACTTGTGTAAATGTAGTCTGGTTACTTTCCACCATTGGCTTCTGAACCATTTGACCAGGTTTATGAACCTGTATCTGTGTCTCCGAGGACCAGACGGAGGGATTTACATCGCCACACTGGCCCTGGAACGTCACAGGATCCCCCCAGGAGGAAGTTACTTATGTTGCTCTGGAGAGGGAAGTCTGGAGCTCTCTGGTGGAGCCGCTAGCCGCAGATAAGCGGATAAGCGGTTGAAGATGGATGGATGGATCTGTGTGTGTCTCTGGGACGATTCATACTCCTATTTTACCGCTGTAGTGCCGAAATGATTACGGCTCGTCAGCAGCACCGAAGAGCCGACTTTAGGACGGTACCCCCCCTCCCGAACCTCAAATGACGCATTGTAGGCTCTACAGAGCCGAACCGACTTTTATTCGGCTCTAAATAGTAGGGATGCCAGAAAGTGACCATCAGCCAAATCGAATATTCGACAGCTCTGCCGATTAATAATCGATTAATTGAACCCCCCCCCCCCCTAATCAATATCAGATACAACTTTTAAGATTTTATATTATGCACATGCCATGGTCACATAACCATTATATGTTGAGTGCATGCTTTGATGGTTACAGTTTTATAATCAGTTTTGATGAGTAAACCTTTGTGGAGATCTTCTCAGTTCTCATTATATGCTAGTTACTGCCATTCAGGATGGAAAATGAAATCCATTTGGATTTGGGGAGAAGTAGTTTCATAAGGGGCTGGTATGAAGTACTTTTGGCTATTTATTTATTTTTTTCGATTTTCGATTATGAAATATTAAAATTGATTTCGGAGACTCCGATGATTAATCGGAAAATCGATTAATCGGCCCTCTCACCTGAGTGATGCAGGCTCCGGTGAAGGCTACGATGACGGCCACCACGTTGACCGTCAGCTGAAACTGGAGGAACTTGGAGATGCTGTCGTAGACGTTGCGTCCCCACATCACCGCCTTGACGATGCTGCTGAAGTTGTCGTCGGTCAGGATGATGTCCGACGCCTCCTTGGCCACGTCAGTGCCCGCGATGCCCTGTGGGTGGCGAACCGTGTCAGGTCAGGTTAGCACATTGAGACCTGAGATCAGATTCTACAAGCGTCTTCTACATCCTGACAGTTTTCTGAAAAAGCTATGTTTCTATATGTCAGTCATTCTTCGATTTTTCAAAAATAGCAGACCTACAAGCTCATAGCGCGCCACTTGGTGGCGCGCTATGAGCTTGTAGATCTGCTATTTTTCAATAGCTAAAGCATAACATAATGCTAACATCAAAAGGGGTTCCCGCCCAGAATGCGTTAGTCCATTGAGACCTGAGATCACATTCTACAAAATGTATTTTCTTTCTGCTGATAAACCTTTCTATATCAGTGGTGCTCAAACCATTTCATGTCAGCGAGCCCCAAAAGTATATGTAATTGGCCACCGATCCCCATCTGAAAATATGTTTTTTCCAGGGAGCCCCCAGAAGCAAAGATATGAGTTAAAAACGAGGTCGCTTACATTTCATGAGCTGTTTCAATTGCTATGAAAGAATATATATTCAAAGATTTGCACACGTCTTTGTGATTTTTGAAAAATAGCAGATCTACAAGCTCATAGCGCAGCACTCGATGCCGCGCTATGAGCCTGTAGATTTGCTATTTTTCAACAGCTAAAGTTTAAAAATAATGCTTAAAGTGGTTAAAAGCTATAAGACGACACAGATGCTGATCCTCAGGTCTAAATGGGTTAGATGATATTTGTCCTCCTGTCACGGCGTATCCGTGACACAAATGACACGGCACCGCCGCGACACTCGCCGTAGGTGTCAGTGTCAGATATATTTAGACGTGTTGCCCTTCCACTGGAGTCATATTTTGACGGCAGTAACTGCCTGTCATAATTTCACCCCCCTCCCCATCTAACAGTATACAGATGATGATATTCAATTTGTATTCATCTTTTAGGGCCCTAAATCATACCCTAGAAAGCACTATAGTGTCTATTTAAAAAACATAGACACTAGTGCATATTTTGACAGCATATATTCGGATGTTGATATTCATTTTGTATTGATCTTATACGGCCCCAAATCACACCTTAGAAAGCATGAGTGTCTACTTCAAACACTTTGGGGCAGTATTATGCGTGTCTTAAGTACCAGGTCTTATTATTTAACTTAAAGGACCACTTCACCACTTTTCAACTTATCTTCATATAATTGGTCCTCACTAATGTTATGATAAAATACCACAATTTTGTTTCCTACTCAGTCTGTATCTCATATGAGGGCTGTGGACAGTTCAGAAACCCGTCCACCAGTGACATCATCGATGGGGAATCCAAGCTAATAGAAACTGCAGGCTTTCTTTTCCTGAAAAGTTGCAATGCAAAAATGGAAGCCATAGTTCTCATGATAATAACAATCTAAATATATTTTAAAACAAATCTTGTTTTAAAAAAAATCTGTTTAACGATGATGTCACTGGTGGACGGGTGTCTGAACTGCCCACAGCCCTCCTATGAGACCACAGACCGAGTAGAAAACTAGAAAAAGTGCCCTTCTGGGCACAGGTCTCCACCAGGAGGATAGGAGTGTGTGTGATGTTTGGCAAAATGTTTAGGAGTAATATAAACATGTGCCAGATCACTCATAGCATCTCTGAGGATAGAATTCTGGATGAGCAGGACATCAGGCCAACAGGCTCGTCTTGATCACATGACTACAGAAATCACGTGTACAGATTTGCGTGAGATTTGGATGAAATCTGTGCCACTAACATAAACAATGTGTTTTGCAGAAATCGACCTCATGGTGGCGCTATAACCGGCAGATGTGGAAGGATGCAGGGAAAATGTTTTTCCATGGCCTCTAGGGAGTGCGCATACATAAGTTGTATACAGATTGATGCAGTTATAGGTAAAAACAGAAATTGGCCTGTTATAGCGCCACCGTGAGGCTGATTTGGGGAAAAAATTGTGGCATGTCGTCCTCGGCCTAGTGGAAATGTGCGTGTATAATTTCATGGAAATTGGACACTGTGTTTGTGATTTGTGGCATTTTGTTCGAAACGGACCAATCATGTGAGCTTTGGAAGCCAATCTTAGCCAATCAGGATGGAAGATGGGAAATTGTGCAGATCCGTGTTGATCACATGACTATGGAGATAGTGTATACCGAATTGTGTGATGTATGGATAAAATGTGTACGAGTTATCTACAGAAATGTGTTTTGCCTAAATCGGCCTCATGGTGGCGCTATAACAGGCCGTTGAGGAATATTTGGGGCAGAGGTTCGTCGTTGGCATCCAGGGAGTGTGTATGCACAGTTTGGCATGGATCGGTGCCGGAGATTAGCTGATAACGGACGGACGGAAGGACGGACGGACGGACGGACACACGGACGGAGTGCAAAACATACTCTCTCCCCATGCCTTCGGCCTGGTGGAGACAAAAATGGTGGTGTTTTATCATGAACATTAGTGAGGACCAATTATATGAAGAGATGTTGAAAAGTGGTGAAGTGGTCCTTTAAGACCTGGAGGCGTGATCAATGCCATTTGGCTATTCTGAGTGGCCAAACAGCATTGACCACGCCTCCAGGTCTTAAGTTAAGTAATAAGACCTGGTACTTAAGACATGCATAATACTGTAGTCATATTTTGACGGCAGTAGTCTATGCCTGTCATAATTCCTGGTTCCCCCCCCCCCCCCCTCTGTATCAGATGCACACGGCATTAGAGCTATGGACCAGACCTAATAATTATGTATGTGAAACTGTTCTGTTCTTCTGTAAACATACTGAGCATGACCAAATAATGTGTAGCCTACAGCCTTGGTGGTATAGGGCTGTCACGATCATGATGACGTTTTAGTTTTTACACAAAATGCTACAAGCACCTCTGGAGATTTCTCATAATTCTATTCCGATTGGCTACAGTTGGCTTTCAAAGATTGCAAGAAGTGGCTTGTTTTGCACACAATGCCAGGCACAAACCACAAATTGGCATGCAACTGCATACACTCTCAGTAGCCCATTCTCAAGATGTATCATAATTCTGAGTTTCCTTGTTTTCGTTTTTTTAGGCAATTGTGAGAGAAAAAGCTGTGCACAACATGTACAGTATACACATACTTATGCAAGTACTTGTGTAAAATGGTCGCCCGTCCTGCTATATTATCTCTGGGGGAAATAAATGTTTGCAGTAATGCAGTTCTTTACTTTATCCACTTGATGTCAGCAGACACAGAACTACAACTACACCTATATACCTGTACACAGAAGTACACTGCTGCTGCAAACGTTTTTTCTTTGAGAAACTACAAGTGGATTCTGGACACTTCTAAAACGATGGGACTGTATTTCCTTTATAGATAGAAGATTTTACCATACTTCAAAATACTAATAATTCAATATTGCAAACGTTCTTTCACAGAGAGGCTGAGATTTGAAAGTTTGTAGCGGTCTACAGTACTTGCACTCTGTCGAGTCTACAGTAGGCACTCTGTCGAGTGCCTACTTGCTTGTTGCGCACTAGTAGGCCTACTAGTGCGCAACAAGCAAGTAGGCACTCGACAGAGTTCTAGTTATTTACTATTATGCTATTTTGTCAGTGTTTGTGGACTGTGGTCACTGCCTCAGTGCCTCTGCTACAGTATGCACAGCAGAGGCGGGTGCAAACCTACAGAAATATGTCCAAAACTGTTATGCTGAGTGTAGACCTACTCATACTGGGTTAGGGTACTTCCTGTTTCCACTACAGCCTCTTTAACTAAGCATTACGTTATACTTTAGCTATTGAAAAATAGCAGATCTACAAGCTCATAGCGCGCCACCGAGTGGCGCGCTATGAACTTGTAGGTCTGCTATTTTTGAAAAATCGTAAAAATGCGGCACAAATCTTTGAATATTATATTCTTTCATTATTATTATTATATTATTTCGACGTCAGGCCTAAATGGGTTAAGTGAAGGTGCGGCATGTACTGTACTGTATGTACTGTATGCTCTAGTGAAGGCTTTATAACTTATATAAGCAACAATGCATTGCTTTTATAATACCTACCATGGCAAAACCAACGTCGGCTTTCTTCAAGGCAGGGCCATCATTTGTTCCGTCTCCTGTCACGGCCACCACCTGTCTCTGCTCCAACACTGTGCTATCAATAATACCTGTGGAACACAAGTCAAGACTCTGTCACGGCCACCACCTGTCTCTGCTCCAACACTGTGCTATCAATAATACCTGTGGACACAAGTCAAGATTCTTAGGTGGTCTTTACACGAGAACGGTGTTCATAGAAAACGGATAAATAAAGTATTGTTTGCTGGTGTCCCTTTAGACGAGAATGGTGTTTTCAGGTGGTGAAAACGCAACAAAGTGAAACCACCTTCCAGAGTGGACATCTTTGAGAACGCCGTTTTATCCCTTCTCCATGTAAACAGGCAAAACGGTGAATCCGCAAAACGTACATTCATAAAGTGTGCGTTCTCGTGTGAAGGGTCAATAAAAATTGAGAACGCAACAGGACTTTGCCGTTTTATCTGGAGATGGTCGCCGTGTAAAAGAGGCGTTAGATTCATCAGATTTAGCTTAATCACATTTGCCAATGAATTCCAGAGGGAAACCGCATGCATACCTTTCACTAGAGTATGCTTATCCGTTGGAGAGGATCTCGCAAGGACACGCAGTTTTGGCCAAATCTTGTCAAGGCGCTCTTGGTCAACCTGCAGAAAAAAAAGAAAGAAAAACAACACATTTTTCTCCCTGCTCGGCACAATTGGACAACCATCATTGACCATTAACAGCAGGGAGATAGATATACAACTATAAAAAGTGCCCTTCTGGGCACAGGTCTCCACCAGGGGGATAGGAGTGTGTGTGTGATGTTTAGGAGCAATATAAACGTGTGTGTGTGTGTGACGCGGCTTGGCCTGTTGTAGCGCCACCATGAGGCTGATTTGAAAACTGTCAAGTGGCATTTCTTCCAAAGCCTAGTGGGAATATGCATGCACAGTTTTACCACAATCGGACGCTGCGTTGAGTAGTTGTGGCGATTTGTACAAAACGGGTACAAAGCGGGCTACTCCTGAAATGTTTAGAAGCCAATCGTAGCCAATGAGGGTGGATTATGAGAAATCAAACAAACCTGTCTTGATCACATGACTATGAAGAGCATGTGTACCGATTTGCGTGAAATTGGGATAAAATCTGAAGGAGTAATATTAGAAAATGTGTTTTACATAGGTCGGCCTCCTGGTGGCGCTATAAAGAGCAGATGTGAAAAAATCCAGGCAAAGGTTTTTCCTTGGCCTCTAGGGAGTTGGCATACAAAGTTATCCACAGATCCGTGCAGTTAGAGGTAAAAACACTTTTCGGCCAGTTATAGCGCCACCATGAGGCTGAGTTGAAAATGTTCATGTGGCATTTCTTCCTCGGCCGAGTGGGAATGTGCGTGCACAATTTCACGGAAATCACACAATGTGTTCATGATTTGCAGCATTTTGTTTGAAACTGAGCCCTCCTGCGAACTTTGGAAGCCAATCTTAGCCAATCAGGATGGAGTCTGAGAAATCTGAAAGACCCGTTTCGTTGAATGGCTCTAGAGAGACTGTGTACCAATTTGCGTGATGTTTGGACAAAATCTGTAGGTGTACTGTCCAAAAACTTGTTTTGCACAAAGCGGCCTCCTGGTGGCGCTATAAAAGGCCGTTCTGGAAATTTTGGGGCAGAGGTTCATCGTTGGCATCCAGGGAGTGTGTGTGCAAAATATGGCATCGACCGGGTTAACGGTGCCGGAGATTAGCTGTTCACAGACGGAAGGACGGACGGACGGATGGACGAACACACACACGGACACACGGACGGACGGACGGACGGAGTGCAAAACATACTCTCTCCCCATGCCTTCGGCCTGGTGGAGACAATAACAACCCACCCATGGAGAACAGAAATAGCAGAGCCCACCGGTGGTGGTGGGAGCAAACATTGCATAACAACAACAAGGAACGCAGGAAGAATGTAGTCTTAAGCCCAAACAGGCCCGGCGCCAGGAGGCGTCAAAGGGGGTACTTGACCCCTCAACCCGACCTCCTTGACCCTTCAGTCATTTCATCCTGGCGCCGGGCCTGAGCCCAAACCACACCAAAGGGTCGGGTTGGGACTAAACGTTTTTTAAGATAAACCACACAAATGCAACTCATTGAGTTGCAAGGAGTTGCATTGGTGTGGTTGACCTTAAAAAAAAACCGTTTTGTCCCGACCCGACCCTGTGGTGTGGTTTGGGCTTTAGGTGAGCTTAAATAGCCCAATCGGTCAGCTGATTTCCACGTCAGCGCTTGACATAATGGTTCTTGCATAACACTGTATACGCCCACATAGTAACGCAGCATATTAACCCCTCGAGTATACCTGACTGAACTAACTCCGCAAGCTACGTTTCATTTTTGTGCCTTAATAGTGTATGAGAAATATTCATCAAATTTGATCAAACAGTAAAGAATTTGCATCATTTCATCATCATTCTCCACTTAGAACACGTCCTACCTCCCCGAGATCATTACGTATCCTCTTGTTGAACTCCTTGCCCTCTATGCAGATGAAGTCGTCTCCAGGGTGCAGGATGCCACATTTGAGAGCGATGGCGCGGGCTGTGTTGATGTTGTCTCCGGTGACCATGCGCACCGTGATGCCGGCGCGCTGGCACCTCTTAATGGCATCTGGCACCTAACATGGAAAAAACAATGATTGTCACGTCCTGTCCTAGCACGTACCACGCCTGGACCGCCGTCCTTATGTTTGCCCCTTACCACCCTGTGTGTTCCCCCCCCCCTGAGAGACTGATTAATTCTGGACTCAGCTGCGGACTATTATGCCATCAGGGCCTGTTGCTATTTATGTGTGTCTTGTGTTGAGATCTGTGTGTTAACTTAGTCGTCCTTTGACGCGTCGCGTGTGGTGTACGTGATATCCTTGGTTGCTCGTTGAGTCGTTCTACAAGCCCTGCGAGGCATCTTGTGTTCTAAGTTCCTGTGTGTGAACGTTTATTAAAGTCTTGTTCCAGTACTCCGGTGTTCGCTCCCTGCATTACACTCCTGCACCAAGTCACACCGTGATAATGATTGACTACAATCGATCAATCAATCATTTTTTTCCCTCCCCAAAAAAACATGCAGTAATCCTGGTCTCCCCCTGGCCAGCCGGGGCGCCTGATGGAGGGGAAAGGAACTGGTTGGAATAACGTGTTCCTTCCACGCGCTACGTCTAACCAGGGAAACTCCCGCCCCCCCTGTCAGGTGAAAAGAAGCAGCTTGGACTCCTCATGCATCTTGAAGGAAGCATGAGGTCAGTCCGTTGCTCTCCCCAGGTTGGCAGAGGAAGTGTAGCGCCCTGGATTACACTAGACAATTGAGTTGGGTGTAAAAAATGGGTTACAAAAATCGTGAATCGTGAAAAATTTAGAAAAAATCAATCAAACAATCATCAAACTAGATTTATATAGCATATTCTGTACATTAGAGTGCAATATAATAAACGTTAAATTAAGAATTATATGTGCACAGACAAAAAATTGGTAATGAAAAAATAACAAGGCCTAAATAGAACATTACAACAACAACTATTACTACCATTGCTACTACTACTTATTACTACAATTACTACTACTAGTACTACTACTTAGGCATGTAACGTAGGCATATATCGTATATCGATATATATCGATATTAATCCCGACGATATGAATCGGTTTATTGAAATAAAAAAATCGATTAAAAAAAACCTTTTCTTTTTTTAGGGGGGCTAGTGAATTATGGTGTGTGATGTAAAATGTGAGCTTTAGTCATATTCCATCATATTCAAGTGCTTTTGGAGAGAAATGAGAGTCACTTTCAGTAGTAGAGCACTGTAGCGGGGAGCTGTGTGTGACTGTGCCCAGGTGATGATGGTCGTTGATGCTCATCAAGGAAGGCAATTATGTTTCTGCACTGTCAAAAGTAATGCTACTTATTTTGCAATGTAGTTAAATAAAAAAATGTGAAAAAAGGGGCGGGAAGATAAATGATATAAAAATTTAAAAAAAAGGTAATTTTTCTCGAAAATATTTTTTGCTTAAAATATCGTGAAAAATCGTATCGTGAACCTCATATCGTGATATGAATCGTATCGTGAGTTGAGTGAATCGTTACATGCCTACTACTACTACATCACATTTCAAAATGTGAATCATTGCAGAGTGTGATAATACAGCAATGCGTCGTGTTCAACCTTGTTGTCGTAATGTGTGGTCCTACCTCCGGCCTGACGGGGTCCTCGATGCCCACCACGCAGATGCAGGTGAGGCCCGTGAGGATCTCCGTTTCGTTGTCCCAGTCGGGCTCTCCGTCGGCCAGGGGGAAGTCCCGGTAGGCCAGGCAGATGGTCCGCAGGCCCTCCGACGCCATGGGCTCGATGACCTTCGTCACCATGTCGTCCCTGTCCCGAGGCTTGAACGCCTTGGCCTCGCCACTGGCCGTGAGGACTCTGCAGCATCTGGGAGGAACGAGAAGGAAGCTTCGTATATATACGGCCAAGGACGTTTTTAACTTTTAATACAACACGTCAAAGAGTCTTAACCCATTTTGGGCAGGAACCCCTTTTTGGTGTTTTAATCATTATGTTACTGTATACTTTCGCTGTACGGTGCAGAATGCTGGAAAACAACAGAAAACGACATCCATAAACTATCCACTTTCCACACATCATGCCTGCGAAAGATCCTACACATATTCTGGCCCAAGACCATCTCAAACATAAACCTCCTCAACATCACCCAACAAGACAACATGCACAGTATAGTCAATAAACGCAGGTGGACCTGGATTGGACATGTGCTCAGAATGGACATCAATGCTATACCAAGAGTCGCACTACACTGGACCCCAGAGGGAAAGAGAAAGAAAGGCAGGCCCAAAACGACATGGCGTAGGACGGTCGAGAAGGAGCTCCAGCAACAACATCAGAGCTGGGGGACCATAGAGAAGATGGCCAAAGACAGATGCAAGTGGAGGAACTTTGTTGCTGCCCTATGCGCCAGCCGGCGTAATGGGGATAAGTAAGTAAGTAATACTTTCGCTATTGAAAAAGAGCAGATCTACAAGCTCATAGCGCGGCACCGAGTGCCGCACTACGAGCTTGTAGGTCTGCTATTTTTTAAAACGTTTTTAACTCAAATCTTTGCTTCTGAGGGGTTCCTGGAACAACATATTTTCAGATGGAGGTCGGTGGCCAATTACATATATTTTTTGGGTTCCATGACTTTTAGGATTTAGAAGACGTTTTTTTAAATTTCGAAGTCAGGTCTAAATGGGTTAAGGCCCCCGAAGGCAGAACCTAGTGTCCGTGCTGCTCCTTAACACTCAAATGAACATTGAGTGTAAGGATGCCACCAGCATCATAAGGGACCCCCATCATCATCACCCTGTTTCTTCTCCTATACCCGAAGAGCAGTGTTGATTTTGACAGCAAATTTTGATTTTAATTTTAGTCATTAGTCTCTTGAATAGTTTTCATTTAGTTTTAGTCACTAAATATCATAGGATTTTAGTCGACTAAATCTACAGTTCATTTAGTCGACTAAAATGTATTCTGGTAGCCAATCTACGAGCTCACATGTCACGCTGCGTCGCGTTGTGAGCTTGTAGATCTGCTATGTTCAGCATGCAAACCAAGTGTAAAATGGCTTATACTGGATCTCTTGTCCACGAGTCCCTTCCTAACATTTTAGACTAGTTTTTATTTGTTGACGAAATTGCCAATATAATTAGTCTTAGTTTTAATCACCATACTGTAGCTTAGTTTTCATTTAGTTTCCATTTAGTTTTCGTCAGTGAAAAAAGGTAGTCGACGGACATTTTTCGCCACAGTTTTAGTTGACTAAATCAACACTGCCAAAGAGCCACGAGCATCATAAGGGACCCCCATCATCACCCTGTTTGGAGCATTCATATCAGGTCAAAAGTAGTAGGATGCTGAAAGGACTGAAATGAACTGCGCCCCCTGCCAAATACATTACATCTAAAGGATATCTAAAAAGGAAAGGAAAGAAGTAAAAATAAACAAGAATGACTCAGTCATAACTGCCAGGTGCAGAAAGCTCTCGATATGAACATCTGCAGTATAATCAGTGTGTGTGTGCCGCAGCCTGTGCCTATCAGCTCACGGCTTCACGTGGGTGGCGTTCAGAGTTTGGGTTTCATGCCGTCCAGACTATGGGTTTTATGGGTACGTCTCTCATTGGCTTAGAGGCAGCCTAGAGACGAGGCAGCCAATCATGAAAAACATGATTGGCTGCTAGCAAATGTAGTCCAGCACCTGGAAAAAAGACATTTTACCCATTTAGACCTGAGGATGATTCTACAAATGTCTTCTAAATCTTGACAGTTTTCTGAAAAACCCATGTTTCTATGTCAGTAGTTTTTCATTTTCATGTCAAGGACCCCCATGTAATTGCCCGCCGAGCCCCATCTGAAAATATGTTGTTCCAGGGACCCCCCAGAAGCAAAGATATGAGTTAAAAACGTTCGCTCTGAAAGAATATATTCAAACATTTGGGCCACATTTTCACGATTTTTCAAAAATAGCAGACCTACAAGCTCGTAGCGCGGCACTCGGTGCCACGCTATGAGCTTGTAGAGCTGCTATTTTTCAACAGCTAAAACATAATGCTTAAAACACCAAAAGGGGTTCCCGCCCAAATTGGGTTAAAAGCCACCAATACTTAGGACACCTACTTCTTGAGCAGGATCTCGGAGGCTCCCTTGCTGAACATACGGAAGCTGCCGTCAGCGTTCTTCAGAACGGTGCTCATCGACTTGCGGACAGAGTTGAACGTGTAAACCTTGAAGAGTTTCTCCTCTGGGATTTCATTGCGGATTTTCTGGTAGTCGCGGCGCAGGTCCTTGGAGAAGCCCAGCAAGGCACATTCTGTCTTGTTGCCCACCTGACGCGGGAAACCACCCTCTTTCTCTGCAGGCTGGAACCAGGAAGCATGGAGAATGAATTCATGATGATTCATGAATTTTCTCTTCTTTACTATACAATTATTAGATAGTAGAGAAGAGAAAATTATGCAACAGTTTTCAGTTTAGCTCACTGGTAGAGCTGTTGTCACCTACCAACCTACCAACTCTTCTTATAATCATCCTAATTACAGATACTTTGAATTTAACATCCAATGTATCAAAGTCTTATGTTGTGTCTGACGGATTCTCCATTAACATCAGTAGTATTAAATCAGTTTCTGAGTGACCAGCAGTGAGTGTCACCTTGCTTTCCTCTCTTTGGCCCTACTTTACACGCTGAGCTCTTCTGGATGAATTTAAAGCTCATGCCGAATACTTTAAAGGTCTGGTGACAAAAAAATATATTCTTATAGAAAATAATACCAGCACTCAAGTGTATCTTCCAGAACCGTGCACCCGTGACATTATGACGTGGAAATACTCAACCGAGTGCTTGCTTTTACCTTCCTCTTCAAGACAAAAAAATATATACCTGAACTTTTGACATTCAGTAGATTTTCTGTGGTCTGGGGTTTTCTGGCTCAAACAAGTGCTCTGATTTGCCTGTTTTCATTGCAGCTCAAAAGGCTTCAGAACACCCAGAGAAAACCCCAAACCACAGAAAATCCACAGAATGTTCAAAGTTCAGGTTGTTTGGGTGTAATGAAGGTCATAAAATATTAAAAAAAAAAAAAAAATGAAAGAAAGAAAAAAAAAATCAAAAACTCACCATGATCTTAGTGGTGTAGGCGCAATTGACCCCGATACCCAAGACGAGCAACTCGAGGATCTTGTCGGGGATGAGGTCTGGTTCCGGGACCTTCCTGTAGTGTCGGTCTGCGATGTGGGCCTGCACCACCGTCATGCGGTTCATGGTGAGCGTGCCCGTCTTGTCCGAGCAGATGGCCGTGGCGTTGCCCATGGTCTCGCAGGCGTCGAGGTGACGCACCAGGTTGTTGTCTTTCATCATTTTCTGAGGGAGATCGGGAGAGCAAAATGTGTGTTACACTGATTCCTTGTTTAATTCATACGCAAAAGCACAAATTATTTCATAAATACAGTCAACGTATTTATTTAGGTGGTTCGGGCATCTGGTTAGGATGCCTCTCGGGCGTCTCCCTAGGGAGGTCCTCGAGGCACGTCCCACTGGGAGGAGACCCCAGGGTCTCGGGATTCCCCGGGAGGAAGTCACTAATGTTGCTCTGGAGAGGGAAGTCTGGTGGAGCTGTTGCCCCCGACTACGGATAAGCGGTTGATGATGGATGGAGTCAACGTATTTACACTTTTACTGCCAGGACGGAAATCTTCCGTCTTTTAAGCCCATCTGTTGACTGCCCAGGACGGAGATGTTCCGTCTTTTAAGCTTTATATTTGTTTGATATCAGCGAGTGACACACTACAGTCTGATCGCGTCTGTTGTGCAACTTTCGAAACCACGTCCGGTTGGTCCGTCAGCAAAAGTGTTCCCCCTCCATTATAGCGGATGGGAGCCACAATCTTCTAACGCTGATATCTCTGCTATCTGCACAATCTATCTGCACAACAATGGAGTCACTGTGTCACCTTGAAAAGGAAGCAACAAATAGCTGGGCAAGGTGTAGGGGGCAGTAGTAGTGTTAATACAGTCGACTACACAGAAAATATAAGAAAGTTCTGATGTATAAACCGATGGACTGCCACTGAATCGACGAGAAGACCGCAGACGGGATCTTTTTGCCCTGACATAAGTCAAGCAGCTCTGCGTCTCAGGCTGGTACAAGCTGCATTCCTTCAGTCGGATTAGCAGACCCTAAACATTACATTTACTAAAACAACAACAACAACAACACATGTCATTGTTTAATTGTACCTTAACTGAATATGCCAGTGAGATGGTGACGGCCAGGGGAAGGCCCTCGGGTACAGCCACGACCAGCACCGTCACACCTATGATGAAGAACTTGACCATGAACTGGGTGTAGACGGGCAGACACTCCGGGTTCCACGGCAGACCCTGGATCCAAAACGTGTCCAGCAGGAACAGAGTGATGAGGATAATGACCGTCAATCCCGACATGAACAGACCTGGAGGAAAGAGACAGAGAGAGAGAGAGGCATCCTGAGCATCGTGAGCGTAAAGGCCTATTCATACTCCCGTTTGAGGTGATAGCTTATCGCCGCGGTGTCGTTTTCTAAAGGTTAGAAAGCTACAACATTACGTCACTCGTCGCGGTGATCAGCTATCGTCGCGGACCCGACACATCTCTCTGTTTTTACCAAGGCCCCAGTGAGGCTCTTCAACGTTGAAGCACTGGGCCCTAGTGGTAAGAAGAGGGACTACAGGCGGACCCGTGTATTCATGACCGGGAAACCCCGTGCAGCTGGGCTTTAACATTGAGCGCTCAGTTGCACTTCCGCATTTGACCACCAAAATGTGGTGGTACTGCGTACTTTGCGTAGCTATTAGTCTGGAACTTCGGTGTGGAAGATTTATTTCCAAGGGGGGCGGGGTTACAAACAGATTCACCCGGAACTCTGGGGTGAGTGAAATGTAATTCAAAGTGAGAAGTGCCAGACCAGGGCAAACCCCAGGGGTTTTCTGTTTTCCAGGCTAGGTCTACTGTGTTCAGTACACTACTGATATTTGTGTAGACTTTATCACCAATTACATTTCTAATTGTTTGTTTGTTTTTGCTTGAGTCAAAGGTTCACAGCATCCTTTATCATACATACCTGCTTTGCCAATCTGCAAGGCTAACTTGGTCAACTTCCCTTGGAGGACTGATTTCTCCTTCTTTGGTAGGTTGGTTTTCTTCTTCTCTCCTTCTCCGTCTTCATTGAGGGGCTCCATTTCTACAGGCGCTCCGTACTTGTTTTTTCCTACAAAAAGGGACAGCATTTAGAAGGATGCAGCTTTTCACATTGATACCAACATTTCTGATTACTAGGCATCCGTTTGGACTGGATTACATTCATTTAAACAACCCTAGAGGTAGTGACGGAACTGCATTTAGTGCTAGGGCTGTGAATCTTTGGGTCTCCCACGATTCGATTCGATTTCCGATTCTTGGGGTCACGATTCGATTCAAAATCGATTCTCAATCCAAAAACGATTTTTTTTAAATTCAAAAGCATTTTTTTTCCAGACGATTTTCTATTCAAAATGATTCTCGATTCAATACATAGGATTTCATCACAATCTACTCCAGTCTTGAACTGAAGTGACTACAGCAACTTGAAAATGACTGAAGACATGATGTTTACTGTGATTAGGGTGAGCTTACATTTCATATCACAAACACCTGTAACTGTAACCAGAAAAATAAATCTAAAAAAAATAAAGACATTTAAATTTTGTTTTGGAAATTATGAATCGATTCTAATTAGAATAGATTTTTTTTTGACACCCCTACTGTAATTAGTGTGTGTTCCATGGTGTTTTTCGACCTAATGGACTCCAACAGCTGTTTGGAGTTTTATCTTTAAATCCATCTTCAACTAATTCACGAATGAATGAACACCCAGCTTAACCATGCATGGCTTTTATTAAGTATTATCTGTGATTTATCTAGTATAAAACAATGGCCTGTTGGCTTTTATTAAGTATTATCTGTGATTTATCTAGTATAAAACAATGCCCTGTTGGATGTCCTTGCTACATACAGTTGCGCTGTGCACAGTCTAATCACATTTGGTGTCGCCACATAGCTTGTTTCTGTCTTTTAGAGAAGTCGGTTTCGCTCAGGTGCCATCTTGCAAACGCCCTCAGGGAGTAGATGTTGACTAATAACACATGACTCTTTAAATGGGGATTTGTTTCACATGCGGCCCGAAGGCAAGTAAGTCAAAATGCAAGGGAGTGTGCTGTACAACACACACATACAGTATACTGTATCTTCAAAACAAAATGCTGTGACACTTCCTTCTAGTATAGGCGGGTTGTGAGCTACAACCATTCACAGGCTAGATTCTTTGAAGCAAGGGAAAATATTAGGTATTACAGGTACATTTGTCTGTATATTATAGCTATTATAGTCTGTCTCTCTCAATTTCCTCGTTCACTATAATTTCATGTGACGTAACAGTTAAGTCCGTGGCAGACACCTGAGAGATGAGCCTGCCTGCCTGGCTGGCTGACTGACACACTGCATTCTATTCCACTAAATCCTAGTCAATCCATGACATTTCATTCCATTCAATTCACTACGATTATAGCTCGGTACTACAAGGCTGTTACTGTCACTTTTTAAGTGGTGTGCCCCACTAAAGTGGCTGCGATGCTTCTGCCCCACCCCCCCCCCCCCCCCAGATGGTAAATGGTGCAATTATAGCGCGCCTTTATCCAAGGTGCTTTCCATAGATTGTGCATTACATTCACACACACACACACACACACACACACACACACACACACACACACACACACACACACACACACACACACACACACACACACACACACACACACACACACACACATTCATACACCGATGACAGTGGAAACCATTCAAGGCACCAACCTGCACATCGGGAGCAATACATGCTGTGGAAGATACATGCTGGATAGTCTGCTGCGCGAGGTTACTCCGTTGTGGGAAATAAATAAATAATACAAGTCAAGTACGATATATAATAGCTACAAGGAAATGACAGCTTGGCATGCGCGACAGCAACTTTTATTTTTGTAGAAGAGGTAAACTAATATTGTTTATGCCGTTGGCCTGTTTGGACACCAAAATGCGGAAGTGCGACCGAGCGCTCAATGTTAAACCCAAGCTGCACAGGGTTTCCTCCGGCAAAATGCAGGGGGGGCCGCCTGCATTCTCAGCTCTGACCAGTAGGGCAGAGTGCTTCAATGCTGGAGACTGGAGAGCCTCCCTGGGGGCTTGGTCCCACCCTGAGATTGGGAGGTTGGGCTGAGTCATATCAGACTATAAAATGGTGCCCAACATCTTCCTGCTTGGCACCTTAGAGCAGGGGTTCTCAACCCGTGGGTCGCGACCCCTCGGGGGGTCGCCAAATTATTTTAGGGGGTCCCCAAATTATTAAAAAAAAATATATATATATATTTTATTTTCACTATTTTTCAAAAATAGCAGACCTACAAGCTCGTAGCGCGCCACTCGGTGGCGCGCTATGAGCTTGTAGATCTGCGGGGGTCAAAAATGTTGAGAACCCCTGGCTTAGAGTATGAATAGAGACGGCACCGGATTTCTCCTCTCATCCACTTGCATTAAGTTGCTCAAAAGCGCATGAGGCGATTTCACTCCTCCTTCCGGTTAGGAACAGAGTGCATTCTGGGAGGAGTTGGGCCAAATCGTATATCAATACATATGAAACCGCGTTCACGTGTCATCATGAACGTGCGCAAAGATAGTCAACGGACCAGAATTGGCCCAGCGCTACAATACCAAATCCGGCCACTATGTCCATTTCGCCTCAGGGTTTCCTCCGGGTGCCGTCTCTATTCATATATACTCTAAGCTTGACACTCAGCATCAAGGAGGTGAGTCCTTGTGACAAAACTAGCGTCATGTCCGAGGGGTGTACATTATGGCTGTGGGGGGCAGGGGAAGTGTCTGTCAAGAAGCTGCCTCACCCTACAAAAACAGGAGATAGCGAGGCCACATGCATATGGCTTATTGTTGCCCAGGGTTACTTAATTCCTTACTTACATATCTAGACAGACAGACACAGATAGGAGGCGCTATATTCTGTGTGATCCTTAGCAGCAATTGCACTGATTTGCTGTTTGGCTCATTGGTCTGTAATCCTAGTCTGGGGATTACAGCTCTTTCTGCGGGCTGACATTCTCCACAAGACATCAAACCAAAACATACTCGTGGAAACACACACACACACACACACACACACACACACACACACACATGTGTGTGTGTACGTGTGTGTACGTGTGTGTGTGTGTGTGTCTGTCTGTGACTGTGCGTGCGTGCGTGCGTGCGTGCGTGCGTGCGTGCGTGCGTATGTGTGTTTCTAAACACAGTAAATGAGGCTGTTAGCGGGAAGAACGGCAGGCAGGGGGAAAAAAAAGCAGCTGCCAAGCTTAAGGTCTGTAATCTCCTTGGTCCTAATCACCATTGAACGGAGAGCACCTGCTGCTCTGCTCGACCCACAGGGACGTTGCAGGCACATGACCATATGGCCCAGTAGCACAGGAGACATGCAACAGTCTGCCTTGCCTGCCTGCCTGGCGACAGTGGTGGAAAAAAGTACTCCAATGTTTGTGTGCTTAAAGATGGAGTGCCGTGATTTTTGTATTTTTTTCTAAGTTTTTCATGTGTTTATGAGGTGACAGAACTGACCCCCTGGTGTGGTTGTAGGCCTGACGTCGAAATAAAGAAAAAAGTCTTCTGAAAGAATATATATTCAAAGATTTGTGCCGTACTTTCACGATTTTTCAAAAATAGCAGACCTACAAGCTCGTAGCGCGCCACTCCGGAATTCAAAGTGCAAAGGTATCGGCCTCAAAATGTACTTAAAGTACCAAAAGTACAAAGTGCTCATTATGCAGAATGTCCCATTTCACAAGTTCAAAATGTATAAAAAATCTTTAGAAAATAGCAGATCTACAAGCTCACAGATCTGCTATTTTCAAATGGCCGAAATGTTTCAAGGTCTGAAGTGGTTAATGCATGTTGTTTTGGAATATAATAATCAAAATCTACAAAGTAACTAGTATGTAGTGGAGTAAAAGTACAATATTTGCCTCTGAGATGTAGTGGAGTAGAAGTGAAAGTATTGGAAATCGGAAATACTCAAGTAGAAACACCTCAATGTACTTAGTTACTTTACACCACTGTGTATGGTATGATGATGATGATGTGTTGACCCACATGATGTCACAAGGGGCGGAATGATAAACCTTTTGGTGTTATGCCCTGTTAGCAGCCAACCACACTAATAATAATTATGTCCCAAAAATAGAAACAAACTTTCATTGGTTGTTAAGCAACTTAATCTCTAAGGTTTACGCCAGAGTTAAATTGGTTAAGATCTACATCTTTGCAACGTGGCTGGCTGGCTGGCTGCCGACTGAGAAAGTGTTTATACACCTAACTAGCATCAAAGCAGTTTTATTGTAATAGAGACAGAGAGCACTCTATCGGTTTAGGTTGTGAACGACAACGTAAGAGGAATATGTCAGCAAACTCGACTTGACTTGACTTTTGTCTGCATATCATTAAGGCCTGACCTCGAAAATTCTTCTAAATCCTCCGGTTTTCTGAAATAAATATTTTCACGATTTTTCAAAAATAGCAGATCTACAAGCTCGTAGCGCGCCATGAGTTTGTAGATCTGCTATTTTTCAATAGCTAAATTATAACATAATGTTTAAAACACCAAAAGGGGTTCCCGCCCAGAATGGGTTAATAAAATCCACCATTCATAGACACGAAATTAATGTTGTTAACTCATTCTATGCCTAGGGCGACATCGGACGACCGTTTTATAAAAGTCCTAGATCGCCTATAGCAGGGGTTCTCAACCCGTGGGTCGCGACCCCTCGGGGGGTCGCCGAATTATTTTAGGGGGTCCCCAAATTATTTTCAAAAATAAATAAATAATAATAATAATTTTATTTTCACGATTTTTCAAAAATAGCAGACCTACAAGCTCGTAGCGCGCCACTCGGTGGCGCGCTATGAGCTTGTAGATCTGCTATTTTTCAATAGCTAAATTATAACAATGCTTAAAACACCAAAAGGGGTTCCCGCCCAAAATGGGTTAAGGTTATTGTAGCAGTCAATTTATATTGGGGGTCGGGAGGGGGCGGGGCGGGGGTCCCGAGACATTGCCAAAGCATTTCCGGGGGTCCCCGGCCAAAAACGTTGAGAACCCCTGGCCTATAGGACGTCAAAGAGTCTTGTTTATTAGTCAGCATTAGGGAGTTTCAAAGATGGGACCTGAGTGAACCTCCTCTCAAAGACAGAAACAAGCTATGTGGTGACAAACAATTGCTTTATGATTTCTCTATATAGGGAGATGTTTTATACTAGATAAATCACACGTTAAGCTGGGTGTTCATAGTTCATAGTGTTCACATTATTATATAAAGTACAGAAAAATGCTTACCTTTCTTCTTGCCTTTCTCATCCTTCTTATCTGTAGATAAAAGAGGAGAGAAGCATTTTCTTTTATATAATCACATTGCTGATATGCTGTTTTTTAAGATTTGTTTTATGCCTTTTTTATGCCTTTAGCAAACAGTAGATGATTGACAGGAAAGGGGGAAGATGGGGAGTGACGCGCGGCAAAGGCTGTCGGGCTCGGGAGTCGAACCCGCGGCACGCCGTCCAGCTGGCTTGGCAGCCTGGGGGCCCAGATGGTTGAGCTAACCGTCCGGGCCCTGATATGCTGTTTTGTTAAAACTTTAATCTTTCAATAAAATAATATAAAAGAGGAAAAGCTATTTTGGAAGTCTACCGTCTGTGGACAATATAAACATTTTCAACCAAACATTATACCATGAAAACAATATTAAAACTGGCAAATATAAAAACTGGAAGATAGATTTTATATTATATTCACCCACAATACTTGGCTTATGCAATGCATGACCCAGAACTGTCACTTCAAGATTCTTGAAGAGACTTTGGTCGTGATATGTGTTAGTACTTGATGAATTATTCATTAAAACCGATTTCATAGATTTGCAGCTACAAATAACCTGTCACTGACAATTGACATTTGATGGAGGACAAAAATAAGAAGAATTCATGTAAGAGCCATTATGACTTTGACTATGTTAATTGATGATGTCACAATGGGGCATGGTCAGGGCCATGGTTGCCATGGTTACAAAGGGTATTTAGCCCTGTTCCTGATTAGGCACAGGTGTTGCTGACAGGCAGAGGCACACTGTTTTAAACTGTGTTTGTTAGGCTGGTGATCTCTGTATGCGTTAATTGGCCGTTTATGTTTATTTTATTGTATTTAATTTCTGGACTAAAGTATAGGACTTTGGACTTTTAATAAATATGATTTAATACCAACTGAATGGGGACGTTTTGGACTTCAGTTCTTCTCCACACGTCTGAACATCCTCCCTGGCCGTCGGCAACCACGTAGTGCCAAAGTATTGGACTTGGGTACTACAATTCATATCAAGTTAATAATAGAACATGCACCAGCTGTACAGAATGTGCCTGAAAACAAGTGTCCCTTTTTGACACATATTTTCATGTGAAAGAATCTCAATAGCATTTACACAACACCTTTGCAAATGCCCTCCTTTGTCACTGACAATGTTCTGGCAATTTACTGACAATCCACTGTCTTGCCAATTATTTCATGACGTGTGAAGTTCTCAAATGCCACTTCTGTATTTCTTGTAAGGTTCCTCTCAACAACAAGATCTGCATGTCCCCATAGTGACAAATTAATGGTGGTCAAAAGTAGAAAATAGCCAATCTACAAGCTCACAACGCAATCTTATTATTGAGCTTATTCCTGAGCTCGAAGATCTGCAATTTTTGCTATTTTGTGTGTGTGCGTGCGTGCGTGCGTGCGTGCGTGCGTGCGTGCGTGCGTGCGTGCGTGCATGCGTAATACACGCACGCATACGTACATAGGATATTAAACCAATTTTATGTGTTAACAAGAACTTCTGACTAAATAATTGGATCCATTGGAAGACAGGTTGTTTGTTCCATTTACTGCACAGTAACACTTTTAGACGTTGCTACTGTACAAAAGGCCCTAATTGAAATGGAAAATTAAGTCACATCCAGTGCAGGTGTGATTATTAGCACAGGGTCACCGTGCCCTTGATGAGAGCTTTCATTCGCTTCAGAACAAGGACAGGAGAGGAGAACATACCAGCAACAGAGCTGAACATTTCTATCTTATTGTCTCCACCAGGCCGAAGGCATGGGGAGAGAGTATGTTTTGCACTCCGTCCGTGTGTGTGTGTGTGTGTGTGTGTGTGTCCGTCCTTCCTTCCGTCCGTCTGTGTACAGCTAATCTCTGGCACCGTTAACCCGGTCGATGCCAAACTTTGCACACACACTCCCTGGATGCCAACGATGAACCTCTGCCCCACATTTTCCAGAACGGCCTGTTATAGCGCCACCATGAGGCAGCTTTTCACATTTTTTTACCTAAAACTGCACCGATCTGCGTGAAACGTTGCATGCACACTCCCTAGAAGCCAAGGACAAACCTTTGACCTGCATTTTCCGCATCTGCCTTGTATAGCGCCACCAGGAGGCCGACTTTTGTAAAACACATTTTTTGATATTACTCCTCCAGATTCTGTCCAAAAATCTCACAAATCGTTACACACTATCTCTATGGTCATGTGCTCAAGTCGGATCTGTCCGATATTTCATATTCCATCCTAATTGGCTATAATTAGCTTTCACAGTTTGCAAGATTGCCCCGTTTTGAACAAAAGCCTCATATCATGAACGCAGCATGCAATTTACGTGAAATCTTTCACACATTTTCTTACTAGGCTGAGGAATATATCCCACCCTTTTCACATTGGCCTGTTATAGCGCCACCAACAGGTTGATTTTTGCAAAACACATTTTTGGAACAAAATGCCTCAAAAACATGTTTATATTAATCCTAAACATTTTGCCAAACATCTCACACAGTCCTATCCTCCTGGTGGAGACCTGTGCCCAGAAGGGCACTTTTTCTAGTTTAGTCTGTTTTACTGTGTTACCATGTCGACTACCTGTCAAATGTTTATGTTGTGTGCGTCACTGACCCAAAGTAAGTTACCAACATTACTGTTATTTGGTTCTGATTCATGTAAATGACAAGACTAATGATTAGTATGATTGGTTGGATTTCCCCATGTCAATGTGGCAACCATGTGTTAATACACAGAATATGGGTGACAATATACTTCCCTTATGTTGTATTTGATGATGGTGATAATTTAATTTCATGAAGCTGATATACTTAAGTGATTCTTTGTGAATACTTAACTGTTGTGTACATGGTGTATATTGTAGTGAGTGTTATGTGCTTTGTGGAGTAAGTACTGTTTGTAGTAATGGAGGAGTTTGCTGTATTGTAAGCAATGCATACTATATATTGTGATCTCCTTTGTCTCCCTCCCTCCTTTAGAACAGGGGTTCTCAACGTTTTTGGCCGGGGACCCCCGAAAATGCTTTGGCAACGTCTCGGGACCCCCGCCCCGCCCCCTCCCGACCCCCAATATAAATTGACTGCTACAATAACCTTAAACCATTTTGGGCGGGAACCCCTTTTGGTGTTTTAAGCATTGTTATAATTTAGCTATTTAAAAATAGCAGATCTACAAGCTCATAGCGCGCCACCGAGTGGCGCGCTACGAGCTTGTATGTCTGCTATTTTTGAAAAATCGTGAATTTTTTTTTAAAAAGAAAAATCTTTTTTTTTTTTTGAAAATAATTTGGGGACCCCCTAAAATAATTTGGCGACCCACGGGTTGAGAACCCCTCCTTTAGAACCACACATGAACAGACAAAGATTATTGTGTCTTGCCAATCTACCTTACTGTGCTTTAATTGTGCTGTGCTACATTCAACAAAGACTGTGCCTACGAGCAACACTCCATCCTTGTCTCCTTGTGAATTCTTACCAATTCCCTGTGGGGAATACTACTGCCCTACCCTACCACCTAATACAGTCCTTACCCTCTCGAACAGCTACAATGCCACCCGACAGCGAGGAAATTACACTGCACAGGGCCTTGAGCTTGACTCATGCTCCATGGCACACCGATTACACTTACTACACAACAGATCTACAAGCTAATAATTTTACCATTTTAATTAAGCGTTATAAACAGTGTGGGGTGTAACGGCGTTATAAATAACAGCATTATATAACGAGAATACTTTTTTGTGTAACGAAGTAACCTAACGAGTTAGGTTAGGCCGCATTCACACGTACCAAACACCAATCAAGCAATGTTTGGTCGTTTTTTTGTTTTTTTGGGCCAACACAATGCTTTTCCAATGGGAGTCACATGGTTTGATCAAACATTTGTGTTTGATCGCTGATTAATGATTGCTCCCCCCTCATCAAACAAAAATGTTTGGTCAAACCATGTGACTCCCATTGAAAATGAATTGGAGCAGCAATCAAAAAGCAATCAGGCATCACACACGGACCAAACATTTGTTGTGTAGGTGTGAACTAGGCCTTACTAGTGCCATTAGTGTAATCTGCTACCTAGTTACCTTTCCCAAAAGCAATGGCGTTACTAGTTACATTTAAAGATGGAGTGCCGCAATTTTTTCCCACCCTAAAACATGATCATCAGGTCTTATTGTTATATAAGGAGGTATATTTTTTCCAAAAAATTGTACAGTATTTGTTAAAATGTTGTTTCTATGTGGCCACGCCCACCAGTTCATTAAGTATGCCTGGTTTGCCTGGTGGGTGGTGATGGATGGTGATCCACCTGAACTTAAGCCGCACCCACAGCTGTAGTTGTATGATAAAAGGGGAGGGGTTAGGGGAGGGGCTGATAATGTGATGTCACTATATTACTGTTTATTTCATTAGCCCGTTTGACTGTCAAGGGTTCAGCCTCCAGGAAGAAACCCTAAATACAAAGTGAATATATCATTGCACATAAAAACGACTCCAGGGTGTCTAATGAAGTACTGTCACCTCATAGACACATGAAAGTAACGATACCCAACACTGGTTATAAAGCTTGTTTGGCACCTACTTTTCTTGTCTTTCTTTTCTTTCTTTTTCTTTTCATTCGCCTTCTTCTTTTCTTCCTTCTCCTTTTTCTTCTTCTCCTTCTCAGACTCGTCGCCTTCGTCGTCGTCGTTGTCACCGGCACCCAGGAGGGTGAAGATAATTCCTGTTTGAGAGTTGACGCCCACTGCCGTCACCAGGACTTTACCGGAGCCTTCCATGACATGGGTGCCTGCATGGTGAGAGAAAGGTGGACAGTGAGTGAGTGAGTGAGTGAGTGAGTGAGTGAGTGAGTGAGTGATTGACTGACTGACTGACTGACTGACTGACTGACTGACTGACTGGTGGAGCACCGCATTCACCGTTGTAAGCTTGGAGATCTGTGCATTTTGCAGGCTGTGTATATAGTCTGTACGACTATACATGCTCATTTACGCACTTAATTTACACCTGGTGGTAAATTTCCTTTGTGAATCTGGCCCTGTGTGTGTCTGCACTATCTGCACCAAGCGACCTCGGTACATAGAAATTGATTTATTGGATATTTTGACTTTCAATTGTACATAACATTTTGTTTTGATCGTATTGTTCCACATTTTGCTTTGGCAATGTAAACGTATGTTTTCTCATGCCAATAAAGCCCTTTGAATTGAATTGAATTGAAATTTGAATTTAGTGAGTGAGTGAGTGAGTGAGTGAGTGAGTGAGTGAGTGAGTGAGTGAGTGAGTGAGTGAGTGAGTGAGTGAGTGACAAATCAAAATCATTTCTGAATCTCATGACAACCAGTTTAAGAGATAGAAAGAATCTTTCTTTCTTTTTTTTCTTTCTTTCTTTCTAAGGTTGAATCATCTGGGATGATCAACAAGTTGGACCGAAATCTTAACATTGTTTGACAACAAGCTGCCAAGGTGGGACCCAAAGGCAGCGTTCAAAGAACGATCGTTCACGAACACGTTCATATTTTGGGTGAACGTGAACCGAACGTACTGTATTTCTGCTTGATTAACGACATTGTGAACGCGTTCATTTCTGACGTGTGTGAACGTCACTTTCTCACGTTCAACTTCGTTCAAGAGTGAGTGTTTCCATAGAGCCTTCCAGGCGAAACCCCTGCTAAAACACACACTAAACAGGCCTTAATATCTAGCGGAAAACCCACCAATAAGCCCTTATCCGACACAAATTAACTAATCTTTCTCAGCAGTACAATTTCACTGGAGCACGCAGGGCGCATCTAACATGATCCTGTCATCATGCACGCAGACAGCAGACACAGAACATGTCCCGACCCAAACACTGAGGAGGTAAACGTGTTGTTGTTTGATTAAACATAATGTACCACGAAAAATAGCTTCTAATAGCTTGTTATTTTTGCGTCGAGGAGCTATGTGTCCAACTGTCCATACACGATCGCCACGATCGCAGACAACAAAACACATCTCCCTCCACAGAAGCGCAGTGATGCCTGATTTATTCTTCGTCGTACAACGTGTTCCATGCTGAAAATAGCTGATCTACAAGCTCACAACACGTTGCATCCGCGACTCGTTGTGAGCTTGTAGATCAGCTATTATCAGCACGCGGAGATATGCAGGCTGTGAGAACTGAACTGAGAGCCTTCACAATAAAAGTATGCAGCTTTCACAAGTTGGCCCGTAATAAAGACAAGGAAAAGGATTAAGAATTCGGTGGCATTTCACATTGCAAAAGAGCTATTTCTTTTCCAAAATGTAAAAAATATATATAATAAGGAATTAATTTGAATGATGGTAATGGAGATATTGTAAAAGTTGTCACTTTATTAATCCCAAAGTAAAAAAAAAAAAGTTTGGACTTCATTCCCAATATAGGAATAAAGTTCTATGGCATAAAAAAAGAAAGAAAAAGAACAAAGAAATGGAACTGTGAACTGAATTAGTTCATAAAAAGCGAACTTTCCCAACACTGCTCAAAGGGTGGAATTTGGGGGGCCTCTTTAGCTGCAGGAAGTTCTGAGACATCCAGCACTTGAAGGGACACTTCACCCCTTTTGCAACCAGATCTTATTTGAATGATGTTTTAAGAGACAATAAACACTTTCCTGGGGGTTTTATGTGGGGAATATGTGTTTTTAGATATTTTAGTATTTCAAAGTGCCAGTGCTGTCATAGACACTGGGCTCACTTACTTCCTGGACTACAACAAGGACTGTCTAAAGAGGACGAGGCGCGAAGACTGTACGAGCGACGCCATGGTGCTCCATGGAAGGAAAGAAACATGCGCAGTTGAGACCAGGAAGTTGTACATGCACAAATTTGGGCATGTACAACTTCCTGGTCTCAACTGCGCATGTTTGACTGCGTCGCCCGTACGGTCTTCGTGTCTTGTCCTCTTTAGACAGTCCTTGGACTACATGTTGTCTCAGTAAAACAGCCCTCCCCCTCTCCACAAGAAGGAGCATTGTGGAAATTGTAGTCCAGGAAGGAAGTGAGCCCAGTGTGAGTGTCCATGACATCATGGACACTTTGAAATACTAAAATATCTTTTATAAAACACATATTACCCACATAAAACCCCCAGGAAAGTGTTTCTTGTCTCCCAAACATCATTAAAATAAGATCTGGTTGCAAAAGGGGTGAAGTGTCCCTTTAATGTCAGAAAGACATCCAGGACATTATGTTGTCTGCACCCCTTGGTTTTGGGAGGAAGTATTAACTGCGTGTCAACCTGCCTAACAATGAAAATGGATGCTGTGCATGGCTGTTGTGAATAGCGGTAATATGACCCTGGGGAAGCATGCACACACCACCTGGGGGACAGTCGCTGATGCCAACCCATTTTTCCAGGCATTTGATTAAAATAGAATGATCAACAATATCAAATGCTGAGCTAAGATCTAGGAGGATTAAAATTGAGCAGTTCCCAGAATCAGCCGTGACCTTTAATAAAGTTGTGCTGTGCTATGGTGAGACTGAGACTGAAAATAATCAAAAACACTGTTTCTGTTTCTAAACTTTTGGATAAACATTGGCACATTTAAGACCGTAGGAAAATATGCCAGTGAACAGAGGAGCAATTAATAAAATATTAGGGCAAATTGTCTGTAAAACCTCCTTATTGGAAATCTTCTAAGATGTTCTGCTAATCTGCTAAGATCTTCAATGGGCAAGAAGAGGATTTCATTATGGGAAAAGTGAGTGAGTGAGTGTTAGGCCAGTCACAATTATTACATAATCGTAATTATTTGAGACAAGCACAAGTATTTTTTGCATAATCGGGAAAAAAAGCATAAATAGCAGCTTGTAGATCAGTTATTTCCGCTATTATAAAAATATATACCGGTATACATTTATTAAATATATCAGTAATTTCTTTGTATATTTAAGTTACGTGGTCATACTGTATCTGCCCTATGCAATTTTCGGAAATTCAATCGGAAATTTTATTTTGATTCATATCAAGGTTCCAATGTTCAATGCCAAAAACACAATAAAATTGTTATTTCTGTGACAATTAACTTAAATTTGTAATCGTGACAGGCTGACAGCCCTAGATTGAGTGAGTCAGCCAGCCAGTCAGTCAGTCAGTCAGTCATTGAGTGGCAAATACTTCAAACATAGTCTTAGTTTACCATTGTTATCATTGTTATACCATATTATAGTATCCTACACTATTACATTTATTATTATTGCTATTGCTACTACTTGTATTTGCCTGTATCTCCCTCTCTGTCTCTCCTTCTCTCTCTCTTTCTCTCCCCCCGACATGGTCGAGGAAGATGGCCGCCCACCCTAGAGTTGGGTTCTGCAGCTTCTGCTTGACGTTTCTTCCCAAGGGGGAGTTTTTCGTTACCACTGTCGCAAAATGTACTTTCTCAAGGTGGGATCTCTGTCGGTTCTCTGCTCTACATGTAAGACTTGAGACAACTTGATGTGATTTGACACTCAAATTGAATTGAGTTGAATTAGTTTGAACAAGGAAGGTGGGAATTCAAAAACTGATAAGAGATCCAGAGACTGTAAACCCGGCCACTACCAACATGTGCAGACAAAAAATAAATAAATGGTTTGTTATTATCATGTTTTGTCTTGTAACTTCACACGACCAGTGTCAGCCAGAGAGAGCGGGCGCAGTACTTAGTTTAGACCGTTTTTAGTTTAGACTAGTCATTTGGTTAGACCAGTCATTAGTCCTACAACTACAACCTATCTCAAACCCTCACCCAAACCCTAACCTCCCGGGTGCAGTACTTAGTTTAGACAGTTTTTGGTTTAGACTAGTCATTGGTTAGACCAGTCATTAGTCCTACAACTACAACCTATCTAAATGACTAGTCTAAACTAAGTATGCACCCCAACCTCCCACGGGGCAGCACACCTAAACCTAACCTTAGCCCATGTCTAACCAATGACTAGTCTAAACTAAGTATGCACCCCGAGAGGGCACAGTGAGATGGAATACATTACCAAACAGCCCGCTCATAAAAGCAATGCTGGCCTGGGAGACATCAGAGACACAGAGAGAGAGTAGCAACACACTGGGGGAGGAGCAGTGAATTACCTGACAGCAACATTGGGTCTTTGTCCAGGGTCTTCTTGACATGTTCTGATTCTCCAGTAAGTGAGCTTTCGTCAATCTTCAAGTCGTTCCCTTGAATCAGCACGCCATCAGCAGGGAGAAGGTCACCTGAAACCACATACGCAAAGAAGCACACATTATGGAGTTGTAACAACAGATGTTCAGGAGGCGGAGGAACACACCTTGACCATACCTTCACGCCACTCTCCGCCCTCCACGCCAATCTACCTGAGCCTACTTATACCCGCCCAATACAACCCAGCATCCTCTATGCTTTTCGTATCCCGCCTCCTTCCCCATCACCACCACAGGCCCAGCAGCATCTCCACCGCTCCACCTCCTCCTCCCGCTCTCCTCACCTCCTCCCTTCCTCGCAGTTCCCGGGGGGGATCAAATCCTTGCGCGTGCCGCGGGCTGACCGCCACACGACCCCCTCCCCAAAGACTCCAGGGTCGGCGACCCCCCCGGAACCCACACCCCGCTCCCCCCACTCTCTCCTCCTCCTCCATTGATTCATTCATTCAATAAAATCTTTAAACCTTCCACAATGTGTGTTCATTCCAACTAGTGAAATGTACATTACGCACACAAGCACATGTAAGTGCGCACGCACGCACACACGCACGCACGCACGCACGCACGCAATGAATGTCGTTTCTGGTGAAAACAAGGTTTTCCAACAGCCGACAGCAGGCGCCGTGATACTCGCGGTCGGGTTTTTTCTGCACCGAGCGAGAGAACAACCGGTCAGGACACCACACACAGCATTACGTCATCGTAACATCCGGTTACGGATATTTGGCTCTTCAAAATAAGGGTTGAAAGGGGAAAAACCTTGACAATGTGCGATATGGCGTCTTTGTAATTAAACCCGTTGTCTGCCGAAGACTTGATATGGCGCCTTTGATCACTTTACATCAATCACGGTTTTGCGGAAAACCAACTTTTAGCCCTAGCCCGGTTGCTAGGCAATGTCCTGTACACTCCCCGCCCGCACGAAACGTGCTCGTGTACTGTATATGTAGACTACCGTTCTAACAGGAATCTTTTCTCGCATTTTTCTCAGAAACTACGAGTGCTGTCCATGCATGGCTTTGATCATCCAAACAAGGTTCGGATCTGATTTGTGATTTTTATACGGCATCGTGATTAGGATATTAACGTTTCTGGCGATATATATATATATATAGCATTAGCAAACAATTTCTCACTCGATTTCTCACTCACACAATTTACAGATATGAAGAAAACGTCATTCACCATATTTGACTTGTGCAATGTCGCCAACTACGATGTCGGATACAAGGATTTGGATGACTTGACCACCGCGAACCACTGTGAACTTCTGCTCCTGTTCGATGCGACTCTGGAGGCCACGGAACTGCTTCTCTTTGCTCCAGTCGTTGAAGGCGGTCACCAGCACCACACAGACGACCGACAGTAGGATGGCGGCGCCCTCGATCCAGCCGGTGTCGGCCTCACTCTCATCTTCTACCCCGGCCGACAACCTTCCACAGTCTGGGAGAGAAAGTGACGTTTAATTTAAACATTAAAAAACTGCAACTATACGTACTAGCCCTCTTCCCTGGCCTGTGTGTGTGTGTGTGTGTGTGTGTGTGTGTGTGTGTGTGTGTGTGTGTGTGTGTGTGTGTGTGCAATATGCAGATGACAATGTCATCATCACCCACACAGAGGAAGATCTTCAGAGCATACTTGATGCTTTTTAACCCCACCAACAATAACGATCAACAACACAGTCCTTGAAAACATACACCAGTTCCCCTACTTGGGTAGCCACCTCTCCTCAAGGGCAAACATTGACTGCGAAGTACGTCATCAAATCTGCTGTGCAGGTGGGGCTTTTTGCAAAGCTTCGTAAAAGAGTCTTTGAAAACTCCGACCTGTTGGCTAAAGACGAAGCTCCATGTCTATAAGGCAGTTATCCTGCCCACGCTCCTATATGGTGCAGCGACAATGCGACATGGACCACCTACAGCAGACACATAAGAGCCCTGGAGTCCAATACCACCAGAGGTGCCTGCGCAAAATCCTGCGCATCGATTGGAAGGAGAGGCGCACAAATGTGAGTGTGCTCGAGGAGGCAGATATTGACAGCATTGGCACAATCATCTGTAAACACCAGCTCAGATGGACAGGCCATGTTGTGCGAATGCCAGACACTTCTCCGCTCCCTCCATTGGCTCCTGGTTGCTGCTCACACAGAGTACAAAACTCTGATGCTGGCCTGCAAAGCAACCAAATGTATGGCACCCCCATATCTTCAAAGTCTGATCGGACCCTACAACCCCCCCCCCCCCCCCCCCCCCATGCGCTCAGATCAGCCAACACAGGGAGGCTGGCAGAACATTCACTATAAAACAGCCGGGACAACGCTCATCAACGCTCGACAATGCACGTCCTACCAGTGTTGTTTTCGCCGACTAAAACTAAGACGAAAAATGTTCGTCGACTAAATGTTTTCACTGACGAAAACTAAATGGAAACTAAATGAGAACTAAGCTATGATGACTAAAACTAAGACTAAATATATTGACAATTTCGTCAACAAATAAAAACTAGACTAAAATGTTAGGAAGGGACTAGTGGACAAGAGATCCAGTATAAGTCATTTTACACTTGGTTGAAAATAGCAGATCTACAAGCACACAACGCGTCGCAGCGCGACGTGTTGTGAGCTTGTAAAACTAAAATAGAAATGTGCTGCCAAAAACAACACTGCGTCCCACACTCTTCTCCCTTCTGTCTCCAAAACTATGGAATGAACTTCCCAGAAGTGCAGATTCACTCCCAATCTTCCGCCGTAGTCTGAAAACCCACCTCTTCTTCAGACTCCATCTTTGCCTATATAGCACTTGCCGTAGCACTGCGCTAGCCTAAACAACGCTCAGCCGTATGCAAATAAGGCTCAACTTATGTAATTTAGATACTCATAGTTTCATATTCTACTATTAGCTTCCTTATGATTCTTGATGACAATTCTTTATGTATTTGATGTATTACCATGTGTTGTTCTTGCTTACTGTAAATCGCTTTGGATTAAGAGCATCTGCTAAATGCCTAAACTGTACATTTTAAAAACCTATTTAGCAGCAATGGGGAATGGCAGAATTATAGGTGCTGCTAATGCTAATTCTAGTGCAGTGAAGTAAGATATGCATACATCATATCTATCTATAGTATTTACATCAGTGCAAGTACCAGTGTGAGCAAAACAATTAGTATAAATGCAGTTTTTTGTACAAAAAAGAAAAGAGGGAAGAAAGACTGTATACAGAGGACAGCCAAACAGGGACAGGAAACCAAATGGAGAGAGACTACTAGTCTAGACTAGACTACTAGTCACTCATAACTGAGCATGTGCAATACATGATGTGTGTGCCTCAGCCAGGCTGGATGCTTCTGCCATTTGTATTTCTAATCTACATTGTTATTATCTCCACAAGGCCGGACTGCCAAAGGCAGGACATTATGTTTGTCCGTTTGTCGGTCCGTCTGTGAACAGCTAATCCCCAAAACCGCACTCGGCAGCAGCAGCAGTGAGTGCACCCATCCATTCACACCTCACCTCACACATGTCAAACCGCAGGGCGGACGTACCGTGTCAAATGTGCTGGTGAGCAACACTGACGTTCCCAAAGGAAGTGTTCCCCAATCACCTCTACATCTCCGACTTGCACTTCAACTCGGATATGTGCCAGCTAAAGAAGTTCTCTGATGATTCCTCCAGTGTTTAGTGTCAGCTGCATCACAGATGAACAACGAGAAGGAATACAGAGCCTTGGTCGGGAGCTTTGTATGGCAACGACAACCAGTGGCGTGCACAGATAGACACTAGGGGGTGCTAGAGCACCCCCTGCCCTTTTGGCAATGTGCCCTTTAAAAAAAAAAAAAAAAAAAAAAAACTTTTATTTTTTTGATTTTTCAAAAATAGCAGACCTACAAGCTCGTAGCTTGTAGATCTGCTATTTTTCAATAGCTAAAGCATAACATAATGCTAACACCAAAAGGGGTTCCCGCCCAAAATAGATTAAGGCAACCGGCCGGTTCCACGCGCTGCACAAGGTGCCCTTTTTTTACTTGAGCACCTGCCCCTCTAAATGTCTGTGCACGCCACTGACGACAACATTCTCCCCCATGCAGCTCGACATTGGAGAGACCAATAAGGAGCTGGTGGTGGACTGGCAGCAAAGCAAGAACAGTCCCCCAACTCCCATCGCCATCGGGAGGAGATGAGGTGGAGATGGTAGACACCTATACTGCACAAGTTCTTAGTGGTACAAATTAACAATTAACTGGACTGAGACTATCTACACTCTACAGTCAGAGACAGTGCAAGCTGTTATTTCCGGAAGATGCTCAGGTCCGTCAATGTGTGCAACAAGCTGCTGCAGATGTTCTACCAGTCTAGTAGTAGCACTGTACTGTGTACTAAAAGCATAATATATTAAAATCCATATGGAGCAATTCTATATAAGTGCTGTCCTCATCTACAGCACTTACATATAGGGTATGCACGCGCACGATTATGGCAAGTAATCACGGAATGTCACTGCACTGAGAGACATGCAGCTGCTGCATACTCCCGCAGCTGCTCTATACATCTCCTTACAACAGTGGTTTACCGGATTTTGCCGTTTGTGTTAAATAACCCCATAAAACCGGCATTACTCTTTTCATGTCACGCACCCCCTAGAGGGCGTTTGCGCACCACAAGGGGTGCACGCACCACAGTTTGGGAACCACTGGTCTAATATATACATCCAAGGACGCCAGCACGACTCCCACTGGACAGCGAAATGGACAGTGCTTTGTGCCAATAGCCATCAGCATCCACACAACCAAGGTTGGCCCCTATATATGAGACTTAGGGCTCCATTTTCGTCACCGCTAAACCCCTTATCCCTAAACTTCTTTGCCTTTTTTTTACTATTTTACAAAACATTTTTGAATAGTTAAAATGGCCAGTCTACAAGCTCACGATGTGTCAATGTAGATTGGCTAGTTGAACTATTCAAAAATGTTTTTCAAAATAGTAAAAAAAAAGGCAAAGAAGTTTAGGGATATGGGGCAGTATTATGCGTGTCTTAAGTACCAGGTCTTATGACTTAACTTAAGACCTGGAGGCGTGGTCAATGCCATTTGGCTATTCTGAGTGGCCAAATGGCATTGATCACGCCTCCAGGTCTTAAGTTAAGTAATGTAACTCTTGAGAGGGGTCCATTTGGTTTCATTTTACGCTCTCAAGAGTTAAAGATCTAATGGTCCATTTGGTTACCAAACTCTCCATCATTTAGCCGGGGACCACCAGGAACCCCATCAAGGACCACTGGTTGAAAACCACCGGACTAGACTGTACATATACTCATTATGTTTAGTATGTACGATGTGTGGCTGAAGCTGTGAATAGGCAATTACATGTTATGACAGTGGTATACAGTCTTTTAAAATATATACTCTCTTAGCTAGGCGTCTGATTCTGATGAAATGGAAGTCCTCTGCTCCCCCAACCCATCTTCACTGGATTAGAGATGTACTCCACTTTATTAAATTAGAACGATTTTGATGTACCCTGAGAGACTCGGTATCCAAATTTGAGGATACATGGGGCCCCTTCCTTGCACTGGTAAATGACTTGCAGTTCCAAGCTATTCCAGATTAAATGAGTTTAAACCTGAATCTGAGCGTGCTAGACATGCAGCTGGGTTGTTCAGTGTATTTATTATTGGGAACCATGTGTGGGTGCACTGCCACATCCATTAAATGGGCCCTATTATGTGTGTCTTAAGTACCAGGTCTTATTACTTAACTTAAGACCTGGAGGCGTGATCAATGCCATTTGGCTATTCTGAGTGGCCAAACAGCATTGACCACGCCTCCAGGTCTTAAGTTAAGTCATAAGACCTGGTACTTAAGACACGCAAAATAGGGACCATTATGTTTTGGAGGGGTGACCAATGACCATGCCATATTATGTCTTGTCTTGTCTTGTCTTGTTGTATGTTTTGTCTTGTTTTTGTTTCAAAACTTGATTCAGGTTATGTGGTTTGTAACTGTCAGTGTCACATCCCTGTTAGTATAGGACTATACAATTTATTTGTCTTTTATGCTACCACAATATTTTGCATATGGTGGTTATGACATTTATATGTACATGTTATATTTTTGGTATGTCCCATATGGGTGTGACACATATATTGCTATATTATCTGATTTGCTGTATACCCTGAAAACTTGAATAAACAAAACTGTGGAAAAAAAACAAGTATTTTAAAATATATGAAATATAGTAGGTCTAATAGATAGCGACAACATTTGAATAACATTTCATATATTATACAGAAAAGAAAGAAATGACTTACTTTCTCTGTCGGCATCTGGAGGTTTATACAAAGAAAGGCCTAGTGATATTATGGCTGCCACCTCAAGGATGATCAGTGTCACATCTTGCAATGCTTCCCACACTAACTGAAGAAAGGTTTTTGGCTTTTTGGGAGGTATAAGGTTCTTTCCATATTCTTCTTTCCTTCGCTCGATGTCCTCAGAAGTGCCGTCTAAGCCTAAAACGAGAGAATCAAAGGAATAATGATCATCAATCAAAATAATCAACACATTCTTATTATGCCTGTAGATTGGTTTTCACATACACAATGTGTGCGTGCGTGCGTGCGTGCGTGCGTGCGTGCGTGCGTGCGTGCGTGCGTGCATGCGTGTGTGTGTGTGTGTGTGTGTATATAATTTCATGCTGTCTCCATGTTTAATCAAACTATGGGCAGGAACCCCTTTTGGTGTTTTAAACATTGTTATAATTTAGCTATTGAAAAATAGCAGATCTACAAGCTCATAGCGCGCCACCGAGTGGCGCGCTACGAGCTTGTAGGTCTGCTATTTTTGAAAAATCGTGAAGGATTTAGAATAATTATTTTAAATTTTGAGGTCAGGCCTGAATGGGTTAATGCGGTATAGCACATTTAAAGTACTGTCATTCAATGTATACAGTAGTAGAGTCCAGACTTTTTCCAACACCAGGCAGTTTCAGCTTCCATTACTTTCCTGCTGCCTTCTTTAGATTACTACACTATTTACATTAAAGCTGCAATCCATTTTATGTCCGGGATATTCGAACACATAGGTCTCACGCTTAGTTGAGAGACAATTCCCACCACTCATTCAAGATCAAGAGGCAACCCCCCTTTATCCAGGCGAGATTTTTTTTTTTTTTTTTTTTGGCTTTCGCCTTTATTTTTTATTTTTTTTATGGAGGGACAGACAGTAGGCTGACAGGAAATGGGGGGAGGGAGATGGGGGGAAGACCGTCGGGATCGGGAGTCGAACCCGCTGCACACTGCCAGACCGGATTGCCAGCCATGGCCCAGGCGGAGATATTTATTTTATGAGCTATACATGTCCCCCCGGGACCCCCCCCTTTTCCTCTCCCTCCATTGGCTCCCTGCAGTTACTGCCTGTGCCTGCACAGATAAAAACCCTGATCCTGGCCTACAAAGCAACCACAGGTGTAGTCTGATCCAACCCCACAACCCCTCCCTCCCGCTCACTCAGATCCACTAACACGGGAAAGCTGCCAGAACCTGCCAAATCCTGGGCGCTATACACTCCCTCTGGCAACGGACTGACCTCACGCATGCTTCCTTCTATGCATGAGGATTCCAAGTTGCTTCTTTTCACCTGACAGGGGGGGAAAGCGTTGGGACGGTCGGACGTATAGCGCGTGGAAGGAACACGTAATTCCAACCACATGGTTCCTTTCCCCTCCATCAGGCGCCCCGGCTGGCCAGTTGGAGGCAGTATAGAGACCAGGATTACTGCATGTTTTTTGTGAGGGTACGTACCCTCAGTCTTAACCGGCCACGTACAGTAGGTCAGACTAACGGGATGTCAGACTTGACAACCATGATGTCTTATATTATGCAAAGGTTAAAATGTAATTGATAGCATGTTATTTATAGACAACATACCTGCTTAATTTGTTTACCTGCTGCATCCTATAGTTTGTACAGTTTCAATGTACAGATTCATTCATTCATTCATCCATCCATCCATGCATTCATTCATGCATTCATTCATCCATCCATCCATCCATCCATCCATCCATGCATGCATGCATGCATTCATGCATTCATTCATTCATTCATTCATTCATTCATTCATGCATTCATTCATTCATTCATTCATCCATCCATCCATCCATGCATGCATGCATTCATGCATTCATTCATTCATTCATTCATTCATCCATCCATCCATCCATGCATGCATTCATTCATTCATTCATTCATTCATTCATTCATGCATCCATCCATCCATCCATCCATCCATTCATTCATCCATCCATGCATGCATTCATTCATTCATTCATTCATTCATTCATCCATCCATCCATGCATGCATGCATGCATTCATTCATGCATTCATTCATTCATTCATGCATGCATGCATGCATGCATGAATGCATGCATGCATTCATTCATTCATTCATTCATTCATTCATGCATTCATTCATTCATTCATTCATTCATTCATTCAAGTTTTATTTATTCTCGAAATTACACTGAGTAATTAAACTCATTTTCAGTGTCGTCGAAAATATCATATAAAAAATATCACAATACATCAGAAGATCAGGAAAAGGAAAACAAAAGGTATACATGTGAATTACATCAGGTTTACAAATAGAAGCTAAGACAAATTTCACAACGATCTGAAAACAGTTACATATTGTGGGGATCTGTTTGCTCACCAAGGTTTTAAATTAAAAACAGTTACATATTGTGGGGATCTGTATGCTCACCAAGGTTTTAAATGATGATTTAGATCATTTCGATTTTTTGGTATTATAATGTTTAGACTGATTCTAGGTTCTTGGTTTACAGGTATGGCCCTAAATGACCGAGGCACTGACTACACTGTCTCTATGTATTTGATGTACAGTATACATGCACAGTATGTGGTTATACCTTGCTAATGCTTACTGTAAAAGCTTATGAAGAATTAACATATACTGTACTATACAGATTCATTCATTTCAAGTTTCCAGATTGCAGCTTTAACCCATTTTGGGCGGGAACCCCTTTTGGTGTTAGCATTATGTTATGCTTTAGCTATTGAAAAATAGCAGATCTACAAGCTCATAGCACACCACCGAGTGGCGCGCTACGAGCTTGTAGGTCTGCTATTTTTGAAAAATCGAAGAACGACTGACATGGAAACATAGCTTTTTCAGAAAACTGTCAAGTTATGATTTAGAATAGATCAAGTCGATCATAGCTGAGCTGACATCGGAAATGTCATGAATGCAGTGAACAGCCCTACTGTGTGTGTGTGAACAATCTGCCAGCTCAAAGCCATGGTCCAGACAACGGTAAGTACATCTCATAGTTACTGCATCTCTTTCTCAGGTATAGTGGAGCAAACACGATTTATCTTTCATTATTATTATTACAACTTCAGTCAGCTTAACCCATTTTGGGGCGGGAACCCCTTTTGGTGTTTTAAACATTATGTTATAATTTAGCTATTGAAAAATAGCAGATCTACAAGCTCATAGCGCGCCACCGAGTGGCGCGCTACGAGCTTGTAGGTCTGCTATTTTTGAAAAATCGTGAAAATAAGGATTTAGAAGAAGGATGAACAAGAAAAATGTGAATGCAGTTGAAACGTTGAACGTGAAGGCTTTACAGTTTTTTTTCCCTCCACCGCACTATAAGTAGAATCATTTCACTGAGCTGCAGTCAGTGTCGCCACCCACAGCTGTATTGTAAGTGACAAAAGAAAAACCTTAAACCTTGAATACTGAAGGTAAATGCTTTCTTGCTAGCTCATTGTGTGCTGAATGTTGCTATGCGAGTCATAGTGGAATAGCCTGAAATCACCGGCACCCAAGTGCCATACCACTTTCGTCACCGGCACTCATTGTGTTAATCATATTCAGCTATTCGGTTTTCGGCAAACTGTTTCCTATATTCGGTATTTGGTTTCGGCCGAGAATTTCCCATTCGCTGCATCCCTAGTTCCCTAGTTATGTAGGATAGCACCAAAATGTCACCCAGCGTCAATCCGAACTGACCATCAACTTAAAGGATCACTTCACCACTTTTCAACATCTCTTCATATAATTGGTCCTCACTAATGTTCATGATAAAACACCACCATTTTTTCCTACTCAGTCTGTGTCTCATAGGAGGGCTTTGGGCAGTTCGGACACCTGTCCACCAGTGACATCATCATTAGGCAGATTTCTTTTTAAACTAGATTTGTTTTAAAATATATTTAGATTTTTGTTATCGTGAGAACGATGGCTTCAACTTTTGCATTGCAACTTTTCAGGAAAAGAGAGCCTGCCGTTTCTATTAGCTTGGATTCACCATCGATGATGTCACTGGTGTACGGGTTTCTGAACTGCCCACAGCCTTCCTATGAGACACAGACTGAGTAGAAAGAAATGGTGGTATTTTATCATGAACATTAGTTAGGACCAATTATAGGAAGAGAAGTTGAAAAGTGGTGAAGTGGTCCTTTAAGGCATGACTACTACACTCCTCACTGGATCATTAATATACGTCTCTCCACACAAAGCACTGGATAAACATAAGCATGTCTCTAAACATGTGCAATTGCAACTGCAGCTCATGCCGGCACAAATGAACAGTGAGGATTTTACTGGCCAAATGTAGGTTACAACCAAAGTCCTGTGCTTGAACTGACCCACTGAGATGGCTCAGCACAGCATGCTTATATATGCTAAATCCCTCTAAGCAACGCATCTCCTTCTGACACCCTATAAAGCTTCCATTTCCAACCCAGTGGTGAGAGTGCCTCGCAGGCTAGAGGAAACCTGCTGCATGCTGTTCTGCCTCAACCAACCACCCACTGCAGTACAATGACCGACTTCTCCTAATTCATTCAGCCCATAGGCAGAGAATGTAGAAGAATTGCTATTTTGATCAACGTTTGCCTGTTACTGTATGTCTCCTAACAAAATGTTTTCCGATAACAAAATCTTCTAGGTTTGGGGAGGATAAATACCATCAAATGGTGGTCCGTGGCTCAAATTCAGAATAAATAATGAAAACGGGTGCAGTACTTTAGTTTAGACAGTACTTAGTTTAGACTAATCATTTGGTTAGACCAGGCATTAGTCTTACAACTACAACCTATCCACCCCCCTCGGGGTGCATACTTAGTTTAGACTAGTCATTGGTTAGACATGGGTTAAGGTTAGGTTTAGGTGTGGATCTACAGTAATAAGGGTCTATTTGGTTAGCAACTCTCCATCATTTAGCTGGGGACCACCTGGAGGAACCCCCTAAAGGACAACATGGTCCTCTAGTCGTGAAAAAAGTGTTACACAAGCGCGACAGATTTAGTCCACAGCCGATCAATCAACTACCGATGCTTGACGGTTTAAGGTGAGTGGGATTAATGTGAATCAATCTGCCGCCGGCTGTCACAACTGAGATATAACGTGTAGTGTTTTGCCACTGCACCGCACGACGTCCGTGGCTATCAGTCCAATGCATCTTCCTGCTGTATGCAGGGCAGTGGTGGAAAAAGTACTCAATTGTTTTACTTAAGTAAAAGTACCAATACTGCAATTTAGGCCTCACTCAGACCTTTACTGCATTGCTGTATGCTTGTTGGATGAATGTTGTGTAGTGTCATGGCCGCCCCAATGCATTTTCAATGGGAGTCACATGGTTTGACACAACATTTGTGTTGTATGAGGGGGAGGGGCGCAGTCGAAACACAGCCGAAACACAGCCGAAAGCCATACAACAGCTTGTAGTCCAAAATGTGGACTACAAACCATGTGACTTCCATTGGAAATGCATTGGGGCGGCCATGACACTACACAACATTCATCCAACAAGCATACAGCAATGCAGTAAAGGTCTGAGTGAGGCCTTAGAAGTACTTCGTTAACAAGTAAAAGTACGGAATTGAAAATGTACTTGAGTAAAAGTACAAAAGTATCGGCAGTATACAGTGTAACGATACACTCAACTCACGATACGATACGTATCACGATATGAGGTTCACGATACGATTTTTCACGATATTTTCAACACAATTATTTTCCAGACAAATTATCGAAAAATCTTTTATTTTTTAATGATGTATCTTCCCCCCAAGATTTTTTCACAATTTTTATTTAACTACATTGCAAAAGTAGCATTACTTTTCATGTAAAATTACTTAATTTCTGTGCAACAACTGTAAACATGCTTTCATGTTTAAACCTAGCTCGAGTTAACATTTCTTCTTTTCTTTGATGGCATCTTAGGATAGATGTAGACCTATTTGACAGTGCAGAAACATAATTGCCTTCCTTGATGTATTAATGAGCATCTATAACGACCATCACCTGTGTCACAGACACATACAGCTCCCCTCTGCAGGCCTCTACAACTGAAAGTGACTGCATGGAGTCTGTCTCATTTCTCTCCAAAAGCACGTGAATATGATGGAATATGATTACAGCTCACATTTCATATCACACACTAGCCCCCCTAAAAAATAAATAAATCGATACATATTGTCAGGATATAATATCGATATATATCGATATACGATATATCGTTACATAATCTGCATCAACATGTACTTTAAGTACTAAAAGTTAAAGTACTCATATTGCAGAATGTCCCATTTCACAAGTTCAAAATGTGTACAAAATCTATAGAAAATAGCCGATCTACAAGCTCACAATGCGTCGCAACGTGACGCATTGTGAGCTTGTAGATCGGCTATTTTCAAATGGCCGAAATGTATAGGGTTGAAGTGGTTAATGTATGTTTTCTAATCAAAATTAAAATCTCCAAAGTAACTAGTAACTAAAGTTTTCAAATAATTGTAGTGGAGTAAAAGTAAAGATTTTGGCTCTGAGATGTAGTGGAGTAGAAGTAAAAGTGCTGGAAATTTGAAAATGGAAATACTCAATTAAAGTACAAATACCTCAAAATTGTACTTAAGTAAAAGTACTTTCCACCACTGTACGCAGGCAAGCTGCTGGTGACATTTTAAGGCTCTTTTTCAGTCTCGACACAGCAGGTGGGGAAGAAACAGGACGAGAGCGAGGGGAAATACTAACGGTGTTTATTGAGTGCATGGTGGATAAATAAGTAATGGATAGGCAAATGTCAAAAGACTGAGTGCGTCACTATCCCGCTGTAGGCTGCAGGGGGAAGTTTTGGAGAGACTTGTTTTTCAAGTGAAGATAAATTGACTAAGGCCTGACTCACACCTTCGCAACAGATTGATGTATGCTTGTTGTATGAGATGTATAGCTGATGCAAGCTCGCAATGCATTTCCAATGGGAGTCACATGGTTTTGTATGAGGGGGTGGGGGGCAGTCGAAACACAGCCGAAAGCCATACAACACAAATGTTGTGTCAAACCATGTGACTCCCATTGGAAATGCATTGCGAGCTTGCATCAGCTATACATCTCATACAACAAGCATACATCAGTCTGTTGTAAAGGTGTGACTCGCCCCTAATTGAGATTATGTGTTTAGAAATCGAAATTGGTTTGCATCCAACAATTTACAGCACTACTAAAGATTTTAGTTTTTTTTTGGGTACGTTTTAAACATCTTTTTAAGAAGCATTACATCAAATGGACATACATACATGCATTCGTTCCAGTGTTGTTTTTTGACCGCAAATTTAGATTTTAGTTTTAGTCATAGTCTCTTGAATAGTTTTAATTAAGTTTTAGTCACATTTTAGTCACCTGGAATTTTTTTGTGTTAGTCTAGGTTTAGTCGACTAAATATCATAAGATTTCAGTCAACTAAATCTAAAGTTGATTTAGTCCGCTAGAACGTATTTTGGCGGGCCTTGATTTATTTTACACTAAAATTACTTTTGTCTTTTACTTGGATCTCTTGTCCACTAGTCCCTTCCTAACATTTTAGTCTAGTTGTTTTGTTTTTGACGAAATTGTTAATATATTTAGTCTTAGTTTCCATTTCGTTTTCCTCAGTGAAAAAAGGTAGTAGACGAATATTTTTCGTCATAGTATTAGTCGACGAAATCAACACAGATTCGTTCCAAATTCACATCCGCCTGTAGAATAATATGTTCTACGTCGAGGTTCAAAAGGATTTATTTTCAAACTCAGGCTACAAATCTTGAAATCTAGCACACCCAAGCTGCTAGCACCCAATTTTCTCTGTTGTAAAACCAATACATTTATTTGACATTTCACTAGAGGATAGGCTTATCATTGAGTTGCAGGCAGCAACACATTTTCATGGGGGTTCTCAAATATAACACAATAAATGAGCTGTTGTGTTGTGTTATGTGTTTTTTTAAACCCATTCTGGACGGGAACCCCTTTTGGTGTTTTAAGCATTATGTTATATACTTTAGCTGTTGAAATGTTTTGAAAAATCTTGAAAATGTGGCACAAATCTTTGAATACCGTATATATTCTTTCAGAGTGAACGTTTTTAACTCAAATCTTTGCTATATTTCATGTCAAGGACCCCGAAAATTATATGTAATATGCCGCCGACCCCCATCTGAAAATATGTCGTTCCAGGGACCTCCCAGAAGCAAAGATTTGAGTTAAAAACTGAAACTCTGAAAGAATATATATTCAAAGATTTGAGGCACATTTTCACGATTTCTCAAAAATACCAGACCTACAAGTGCATAGTGGACAAGCTAAATGTTATAATTTAGCTATTTTTCAATAGCTAAATTATAACATAATGCTTAAAACACCAAAAGGGGTTCCCGGGGTTCCCGTTTATATGGCTTAAACTGTATGAACCAGGAATTAGTGCTGTTCTTTAGTGCATCAATAAAAGTACAAAGTTCAGACACAAGACTCTTCACTGTGCTGTGAAGATTGAATAATTCATAGCATTCAATCATACAAGAACGACCTATAGCTCAATGACTCACCTAAGCACGCAATTTAAAATGCATTAAAAATGCAAAGATCTCCACAAATTAATTTTATGCCCTCGTTGTCGTTGATAACCCGAACCCGAGTCAAATAGCATTTTGTTTCATTTCCAGGTGGCCTTTAATACCACACTACTACAGTCAACAGATGCCAGAACATTTGAACACGTCTATTTAGTGAGTTTGTAACTTTAGCAAACTAGTGATTGACATCTTATCTGGCTCTATTTGGACTGTGCTGCTAACACATCAAAGCTATAATTATCATGGTAGCCTAATTCATTAATTGTCTTAACCAATCTGTATGGTAGTGTACCCATTTTGGGCGGGAACCCCTTTTGGTGTTTTAAGCATTATGTTATAATTTAGCTATTGAAAAATAGCAGATCTACAAGCTCGTAGCGTGCCACCGAGTGGCGCGCTACGAGCTTGTAGGTCTGCTATTTTTGAAAAATCGTGAAAATGCGGCACAAATCTTTGAAAATTGAACATATATTCTTTCAGAAGACTTTTTTATTTTATTTCGACGTCAGGCCTAAATGGGTTCATGAAATATAACTAGTGTATCTGCATATCTGAAGTGGTTGGAGGTACTTCTGAAACCTGGTCTCAGTCGAGACAAGAGTAGTTACTTCTCCCTATACTCGTGTATCGACTGAGAGCTGGAAACCTGTCATTCATTACATTCCTCATATCAACTATCAACTCAATCACCTGGCTCAAACAAGGGGTTAAATTCATTCCGCTCCTATGCCACTAAAATGTTGAACGCCCTAGCAACAGCCATTAAGAAACATGAATCCCTAGACTCCTTCAAAACTGTACTGTACCTATACAAACAAACAAAAAGTCCCCCCCCTTTTTTTCCATAGGCCCACATGTTTTCCCTTTTTTATTAACTGTATATGATTTCCATTTTTTTCATAGAAGTGTATATTGTATATTATATATTGTCTTTAAATGTTCTGATGAATTGAAAATGGAGGACCCTGATGTAAACAAGTCTCAGTGCTTTTTATGGTTTCATCCTCGCAGCAGTTTTTGTCTTGACCTGTACTTTCGTTTGAACTGTGCCCATTCCACAAACTGTGAATACAATTTTCAACCAATCAATCAACCTCATTATTGGCCCTGCTCCAATCAGATCAGTTGTTGCTGATTGGCGGAGTCCCTTTAAGACAGTGGTTCCCAAAGTGGGGTCCGGGGACCCCTAGGGGTCCTTGAGGGAGTTCCAGGGGGTCCCCAGCTAAATGATAGTTAGGAACCAAATGGACCCTTGAGGGTCTGTACTCTGTAACTCAGAGAGTGTACAAATGGAACCAAATGGACCCGTTACCGTTACACTCTCTGAGTTAAATTAACTTTGATTTTACAATACTAGACCTGTACGTGCCCGTCGGTCACCGGCCTACAGTACTTGGGAACGATGCAACTTGGGAACCTAATAATAATAATAATAATTGTCATAGCACCCGTTTTAACTATCTGTCTGTGTCCCTTTAGTGCCCATACTGTATAAGGAGATCTCTGTAGTATGCAATACTAGCACCCATTTTAACTGTCTGTCTGTGTCTCACATGGAGATCTCTGTATCTGTCTGCCTGTGTCTGAAGTGTGCAAACGGAATGTGAAAAGTTGACTGGTTAAGTAATCAATTGGCAGGTGTGGGGTTGCCACGGCAATCAATTGGCTGAGGCAGAGGCTGGAAATTGCACAGGTGAGAGGAGTTGGCCTCATTAGGCCCACTGGCAGAGCCTGACCAGAGCCTTTTGTGGTGTTTCTGGACAACGGTGTATGCCACCGACTCGAGGCTGGGCACTGCACTCCCTGCGGGGGTGTGGAACATGTGTGTCGAATTTGAAGTCGGTGGGGCAACCGGTTCTCGAGTTACGTGCATTACAACCGTGTACACACACACACACGCGTGCACGCGCACACGCACGCACGCACGCACGCAGACAGAGACGTGGCGCATTTATAGTTAGATACATTGGGGTCCCAGAGATAGAAATGGGGGACCGTAGCCTAATTCAGGGCAAACAGGGGGTCCTCAAAATGAAAATGTTTGAAAATCACTGCTAGAACCATGAAAATCTTCTCTTATATGGGCCCTTGGCATATATTTTTAAATGGGGGGGTCCGCAGGCTAATGAGTGCCAATTTGGGGGTCCTTGACATGAAAAAGTTTGGGAACCACTGCTTTAAGAGGACGCCTCCTCCTTCCTTGTCTCACTAATGCTCTCTGTTCAGGTCTCCCTGCACCACCTCCCCGACAACGCCCAAGCAGCAGGCACCACCAGGTTGGTCCTATCTATTGCCGTTTTAGCCCCAAAAGAGAGATTAGATCTACAAGTTCACAACGGGTCGCTTCACGCCACGTTGTGGGCTTGTAGTTCGGCTATTTTCCACTACTTCTTAATTATTGTTAATTATTTTTTATTCATGGAATTTCTTAGATTTGTTTGTTTTAAAATGTATACAATTCTTTAAAAATTAATAATGATATATATTAAAAAATAATCTTTTGAAATATTTATATTTTTTCCAGGTAAAAGAAAATGGGAATTTTACTCAAGTCGTGACCCATAGAAATTGGTCCGTGACCCACAACAAGGTCACCGACCCACTGTTTGGGAAACAGTGGGTTGGTGAACCAATAGGAAGTCCTATAGGAAGTTGGTCCGCCCCTTCTATGCCCATAGATCTCTTTCAGGCTATATGATGGACATACAGTACACATCTCAGGGACACTTGACTCCTCAGGCAGGTCATATACAGTACTGTGTGAAACTGTGTACAAAATGACATCCCTGCCTTTAGGTCACCTTGCACTCGGTTCTTCCAATACCAAATGATCTGATTGTTCAGATGTATATGCTCCTAACTATACGCGACATATTCTATTAATAGTAGGCCTATGCATAAATACATTTGGCAATAGAACCCATAGGCAGAGTTGTACATGCCCGTGCCCTGAAACGTCCCACTTGTCCCTGTTCTGTGTGTCACTACTTATCATGTCACTGCTTGTTTTCTGAGCTTGTGGGATTCTGAACATCAATAGAGTTGATGTGTGAAATTTCTTTCTTTCTACTTTTCGACTCCCCTGCGGAGCTGACCCAAATCCTTTATGTTTATTTGTTTCATACATTTTGCGTATATTGTACTCAAAATGGGTCCACTGCATGGGCACGCCCTACCAACAGTCATTAAGACATGCAAATCCCTTGAGTCATTCAAAACCGCTCTCAAAGGGCACCTACGGACGACTGCAATTCGAAACTGGCCCCCGTAAAAATCGGAATCCCCCCCCACCCCTTTTTCCCCTCACTGTATATATACGTATATATACACGTATATACTGTATATGTTTCTTTTCCCTTTTTACCTCCTTTATGATGAATTCCTGTTCTGTTCTTTGACTATATAGAAGTGTCTATTTGTACGTCTCTAAATGTTTTGATGAATTGAACAAGGACCCTCTTGTAAACAAGTGTAATGCTTAATTGGGTCGTCCACTCACAGTTAACAGTCTTTGTATTGAGTTGTGCTTGAAATGTACTGTAAATCTGCAAACTGTTAATAAATATATCAATCAATCAAACAATCAATCAATCAATCAATCAGTAACCCGTCCTAACTATTAGGAGCAGTATGGGCAGCGAGCGACTGAGCTGCAACCAGAGACCGCTGTCCCTAACATGCAAGTTTTTTTGCTTAGTGGTGATCAGGGTTTTTTTTTTGGGACTGATCCTGATCACCGATTGTTTTTCTCACGATCGGTCGATACCAATACCGATCTTGTGCGTACGCTTATGACATGTCAAAACCTACGTCAAAACTGTTCCGACCTGTGTGCGTGGGGAGGAAGGGGACAATGTTTAGGCCTGTCACAACGATATTATACTTTATATATCTGATTGACTCACCGATCGAGTCATTTGGAGTGAAAATCGGCTGATCACTGATCGTTGGCCAATCGATCGGAGCACCGCTATTTTTGGTGTGGGAGAAAACTAGCCGAGTAAAGCTACATTAACACTGGTAGAACAGGTAAACTGAGCTTCACACAGAAATGCCCCAGATGGGTTCAAGCCCATGCAGGATCTTTTTGCTGTGAGGCAACAGTGCTAACCACTGAACTACAGCATCTCCCATGAGAGGTCACGGTGCCACACACCAGTGGCGTTTCCAGGAATTACATTTTGGGCAGGCAAGATGTGTTAATTGTCGTCTCCCCGCGCACAATCATAGCACTAAAGGTTTTCAAAGAGATATACCTGCCAGACGAGTGGGATACAAAGGCTGAAAGGCATACATTTACATTCCAATGGGTGATTGAGGGTCGCGCTCTACCGCAACGGCCAATCAGCTGTCCACTAATAGTTCTCACTCAGGTCTTGTTTTTGTCATCTCTTTTTTCTCATTGTATGGATTTGGACAGGCGGACGCCTGCCCTCGCCATATTGTAGATACACCACTGCCACACACCTTTTCTTGACAAGAGGGAAGCACCTAAGTATAAAATGTAGGGATGTCCCGATCACGTTTGATCTGCTCCCGATCAGATTCCAATAATTTGATTTCGAGTATCTGCTGATTTTTCCCGATCCGATATTTTACACTTCCACTGCCATTATGCCATGTATATACTGTATATCACAATATCCAAAATCACAGACAATATCCACTAGTCATGGATATCATATAATATTGATACTAGCGATGTCCCGATCACGCTTTTTTGCTCCCGATCCGATTCGGATCATTTGAAAATGACGTGATCGGCCCTGATTTCCGATCACGTGATCGGATTGGGACAACCCTAATCAAATGCTTAGTATTTATTTAACACTCGGTTAACCCATTAAGACCTGAGACCAGATTCTACAAAGTCTTCTAAATCATGAGTTTTCAGAAAAACCTGTTTCTATATCTCAAAATATTTCATGTCAAGGACCCCAAAATGTATATGTAATTGGCTGCCGACCCCCATCTGAAAATAATGTTGTTCCAGGTACCCCCCAGAACCAAAGATATTAGTGACAAAACGTTTGCTGTGAAAGAATATATACTGTAAGCCTATGTATTCAATTCAAGATATGTACACGTTTTCACGAGTTTTCAGAAATAGCAGATCTACAAGCTCGTAGTGCGGCACTCTGTGCCACGCTAAAAGCTAAGGTGACACCGATGCGTTCCACGTCTTATTGGGATAATAAAAAAAGGTAATCAACAAATGGCCACATTTTGCACTTCACATTTAAATAAGACATATTTACCATCAATAGGTGATGTTCTCAGCCTAGAACACAGTCCGTTGACATCTCCGTAACATTCCTCGATTTTCGCTTGTCCTTCGAGTCCTCTGAGCTCCATGAGGGAACGGAGTTCCTTGAGTGAGCAGCTGAACTCACTCTCGTGATTGGCCTCCGTCGTGCGGCCATGTTTCATGGACCCGCGTAAAGAGTTACGGAAAGAGTTGTTCATGGCCATGTCTTCCTCTGTCTTCCTACGATACGCTACTCAGTGACAAACTGTTCCTGTAGTATATTTCCCATAAAAAAAAACACTGTAATTCCTCAGGAGTGTAGCTCGCTTGTCTCCCGGCAGCGTGACGACGTGCACACATAGAAATCTCCTTTCCTTTGGTTCCTATATGCCCACTCGCTCATCTTGACTGCTGAGGGTGCCATGTGTCTTTTGGAGTTACGAGGGTACATCTGGAATGAAATGAATGAAAGATACAAATTAGTGAACTTCCACAGGCTTGGCATCAGTGTTGTTTTCGTCGACTAAAACTAAGACGAAAAATGTTCGTCGACTACATTTTTCCACTGACGAAAACTAAATGGAAACTAAATGAAAACTAAGCTATGATGACTAAAACTAAGATTAAATATATTGACAATTTTGTCAACAAATAAAAACTAGACTAAAATATTAGGAAGGGAATAGTGTGCAAGAGATCCAGTAAGTCATTTTACACTTGCATGCTGAAAATAGCCGATCTACAAGCTCACAATGCGTATCGCTGCGACGCGTTGTGAGCTTGTAGATCGGCTATTTTCAGTAAGTGTAAAAACAGTCATTACAATGGCATCAAGGCCCGCCAAAACACATTTTAGCCGACTAAATCAACTGTAGATTTAGTCGACTATGATATTTAGTCAACTAAAACTAGACTAACACTAAGACATTCCAGGTGACTAAAATGTAACTAAAACTAAATGAAAACCATTCAAGAGACTATGACTATATGACTAAAATCTAAATTTGCTGCCAAAACTGCTTGGCATCCAAAATGTTGCATCAATATATGGAGTTGGTACAAACAGATGTTCAGGAGGCGGAGCAACGGGAGAACCACACCTTTGCTCCGCCCTACACAAACACACTAATCTTGGGAACTAATGCCCAAACCAACCAGAAGCCTCTATGCTTTTCGCATCCCTCCTCCTCTTGACCAATGAGCATCCCTTTTGAATAGACGTCTTCAAATTTGATAAATACTTTTTTGAGGGGCGCCTGTGCCCAGCTTTGTCTGTTTTTGTGTACCCCATTATAGCGATGATTTGATTGGCTAAACACCCCGTAGCGATGATTTGATTGGCTGAGCAAAGTACGTAACGACTATGGATAAAACGCACACCCGTGTGAAGTGAGGGGCGCTCTTATCATCATCATACATCACATTCCGTGCTCAACCAATCAAATCATCAAAAATGTAATTCCGGCCAATCACTTTTGGCTTTCTGCCCTCACTTTTATCTTCAATATGTACTTTTGCTCAGCCAATCAAATCATCGCTATGGGGTGATCAGCCAATCACAAGCACATTTGTGTTCACACAAACCCGGAAAGCTGGGCATAGGAGGGCATAGGAGGATTTTTGAAGCTTTCAAATATTATATATTTTCAAATGAAAATATGGGAGTGGAAACAAATCAACAGGTTTTCCTTCATTCCTGTCATAATAATCAATCAGTCATAATAATCAATCAATCAATCAATCAATCAATCAATCAATCAATCAATCAATCATCTGTGAAAGCGACTGAAGAGAGAAACATGTTTGTGACAACCCTGTCATGCTTCTCCAACTCAATGACCAACACATGAAGTGACGTGACGCCTTAGGAGCGAACAAACTGCCAAGTACATTTAAGATATGTAAAGCCAGCGCAGTTAAACAAACCTGACAGTCAATTACCAGCTTGCAGGCAGTGTTTTTACTTGACTTGAAAACCCCAAAATGGAATTCTGAAATGTTTACTACCGGTATATATTATGTAACCGTACACCGTTGTGCTCACCTGTCGCTCACCTGTGGAGTAACTACAAAGTGAGTAGCATATAAACTTAACCCATTTTGACCTGAGATCAGATTCTAAAAATGTCTTCTACATCCTGACAGTTTTCTATGTCAGTCGTTCTTCGATTTTTCAAAAATAGCAGACCTACAAGCTCGGAGTGGTGCAAACCCCTCCAACAACCAGCTTTGTCTGTATGTTTGTGTACCTGTACCTATACGTGTCCGTGCACAGGTGAGCATGGTTGCTATGGTTAGTGTGTGACGTCACTGACATAGCTGATCAGACTATATAAGACCTTGCACCACTTTTCAATAGCGAAAGCATAACATAATGCTAATACCAAAAGGGGTTCCCGCCCAAAATGGGTTAAGGTTGCATACAATGATGCATTACGGTTACTAGTGAGGGCACCAAGATGGCACAGCGCCAGTCAGCTGTTGGTGAACTTGGGGGTGCCTACCTGTCAAGCCCTTCTAAGAAACGTACCGGTAATGTACAGTCTGACAACTGTGTCATCAGCATGTTAACCAACCCTGTGAAGAGTTCTAAATCGGTTCTTTTCCATGATTTGGAGACATTGGCGAAACTGCCTCTACAGGCTGTGAGCATATATGTACTGTATATGTATGTATGTATATATGTACTGTATGTATGTGTACATGTATATGTGCATGTGTAGTATATTTTTTAATTGTTCTATTTTTCATTTGTTTTAAATTATTTACTGTGTCTTATGTTTCTTTGTATGTGATATGGACCGTGAGGTGAGTCTGTAATAAAGATTTAATTGAATTATGTACTATATCATGTTGTTCCATAAGTGTGTAGTATGTCCAGATGGGTGGAAATATTATTATGACAAGTGCTTTGAACTGGACATATTTACAATAAATGGAGCCTAATGGCCTGCTCAGACTGCGATGGAGGTAGATGAAGTTAAAAGGCTTTTACTCTAATGCTGTATAAAGTTCAACCAACCGCAACAAATTCAACCAACTGCAATCAAGAATAATCACCCATTACAATCCAGGGCCTGAGTTGACGACAATTGCAAACTCTGTGAGGTTATTATAACCATTTTCGGTGCAATCTCCCTTGTAGTACAAATGCACTGAACATCGAGGGCCGCATGGTGCATTTCAACAATCGAATGACGTCTTTTGACATTATGCCTGGCTGCATGGCTGCTACTAAAAATAAAAAGGTTCTACTTACAAGAACTCCCCCCACTCCCACTAGCAACAGGAGGTATTACCGGTAGCCTAGTAGTCCGCTTACACAAGCCTGCATCTTTCACAGAACTCTAGATCTATAGACCCTGCTGAGCTCTCTGCAGCACCTAAGAAGACAATGTGGATCGATCGATACTCTCTGTGACCACCAGGGTTGTGGCTGAATAGCTCTTTCTTTCTTTCTTGGAAATATGATTTGACCTTCAGCACGCGCGCGCGCACACACACACACAGAGAATCACACACACAGAATCACACACAAACACACAGATACATACACAGTTACACACGCGCGCACGCTCGACCGACCGCCGCGAGGATTCACAGCAGGGAAAAAGGGGCTGGCTAAATGATTATCTCGGGGAAAGCTCTCTCTTAATCTAATTAGACAATCTGTGGCATCAGTGCTGTGTATACGCTCTATAGAGCCACTCCGGTGTAACTACTAGCCTAGGACATATGTTATACATACAGTATATATATATACTGGGCATAATATGATGAAGTCAGTCCTTTTGTTTAGACCTGAGTTAAAAACAGTCGCCCTGAAAGAATATATATTCAAAGATTTGTGCCGCATTTTCACGATTTTTCAAAAATAGCAGACCTACAAGCCTGTAGTGCGCCACTCGGTGGCGCGCTATGAGCTTGTAGATCTGCTATTTTTCAATAGCCAAAGTATAACATAATGCTTAGTTAAAACACCAAAAGGGGTTCCCGCCCAAAATGGGTTAACCATGCACAGTCTTCTCTGCACCGCATGGCATTTTTCATATACAGTAATATCAAATTGCAGCTTGGATTCTGTCTCTATTTCCCACACCTTGGGATGTGAGCTTGTAGACCAGCTATTTTAGCTCTTATTGAGAAAAAAATCAAACCTGTGTGAACTGAGTGGTGCAACTCCCCTCCCCCCCTCTCTCTCTCTCTCTCTCTCTCTATCTCTCTCTCTCTCATTAGCAGGCAACAGTGCAGCACTATCTCTCTCTCTCTGTTTCTGGCACAACAGCGCCACTTTTGCCCCTACTGGTACTCATAGTCACACATGAGTCACACACAAACATAGTCACATACAGTAGTAGGTTAACACATAGGTTAACACGGGCATTGCTGTTCCTTGGAGTGGTTGCACCACTCAAAAATGTAAGTATAAAAGAGGGATTCATTGGTAAAGTCATATGGATATGTTACATGTGGTTTGTTTTGGTCCGTGCACCATTTCTACCACCAGTGAGACCTTTGTCTCATTTGGTGGTCATTTGATAATTACCTGTTGTTTGCCTGATAAGGTACAAACATAATACAATGGATAAAAGGATCTGACCTGAAAGTCACTGATGTGATCAGCAAAGGAATTATATATTATTCAATCTGCATTCGTATTACTTACATTTCAACTTGAATAGGTAAACTTAGATTGCCCCAGTTTAATAAATAATAAGATGACTGTATGTATTCCTAGTGAGTCGTGACCTTTTATAAATGTCACAATAAGGTTTTGTTTTATTTTCTTTGCCAGAAAAGGGCATTGTTACCTCTGCAACTCTTAAACTAGATGCCAAACTTGGCTATATAGGCATGTTTAATTAAGATCAGAACCGGATATGAAGCATATCATCATCCTATACATATACAGTATCCTCATGCATGTTATGCCACCAGCTGGTCCAATTGGGTCCAATTTATTTCCAGTCAGCTGATGCGGCAACCTCCATTTGTCAAGTGTTAATTTATGTTGTTAATGCTAATTAAGAAAGAAAGAAAGAAAGAAAGAAAGTAAGAAAGAAAGAAAGAAGTTATAGGCTGCCTGGCTTTGCATTGCATATAGCCTTTTCTCACAACTGAACTTTTATTATTTCATTTAATTTGCATGCAGCTCCCCTCTAACATCTCCAGTATAGCTATACTCAACCTCAATTATTGTCTGTCTGTGTCTTTGAATGAAGAGTGTACGTTAACAACTTCAAAATACAAAGTTTGGAAGCCAGATAGAGCTGACAGACTGCACTGCATGCACCCACCGTGGTCAAGTATTTAAAAAGAAGATGCTCTCAAACCGTCAAACAGATGTTCGCTCGTGAACTAAGCACAAACAAACAAACAAACAGCGTGATACAGCTATGCCTATATCTTATACAGACTACAGTCATCATAATAACACCCAAACCAGAGAGCTTAAACAAACAAATTGACACTAGAAATATTAGAAATACAACCATAGCCGAGATTATTATTATTTATTTTTTTACCCTATGTCGACTCGTGCAGCATCATTTGCCCTCTCCTCTCCTCTCCCCTCTGCGTCCATCATCCGTCTAGATTCGGTGACAGATCGTGTGAGTAGCAGCAGGTGTCAGCGGGCTGGCAGCGTCGCCTCTCTCCCCACTCCCCTCTCAACTCGTATTAAAGCCGCGCCCACCCCAGAACCATTGGATGATGACTAAATACTAACTACTAAATACAACGGTGTCGCTTGCCAGACAACCAACAACACATCAACATACACACACGTTTCGGCACGTTTCGCCTTCTGAAGTTTCTGAACTCATGATAGTACAACACCAGAGGGAGTTCAACAAGCCATGTGCAACCCCATCTGGTCCATAGCAAGGCCCCCACTGCTAATTCTGCCCTGGAATTAGCATTAGGGCTATGGACCAGAGCTATAGTGCAACCCAGATTCGGCACAAACAAGGGACTAAATTAATTTCGCTCCAATCAATCAATCAATCAATCAATCAATCAATCAAACAAACATGTGGAGGTCAGCTGGTCAACTCTTATAACATAATGAATCTGCAATCTCTCAAAGAAAAGTAGGCCTACCTCTATTTTCTTTAGACCTGTATGTGTATAGCTGTTCCTATGGAAACAACTGAATAAATAAATTGTTTTTGTTATAGGTCTGTTCCACTTCCTATATATGTGTGTGTGTGTGTGTGTGTGTGTGTGTGTGTGTGTGTGCGTGTGTGTGTGTGTGTGTGCGTGTGTGGGGTGGGGTGGGGTGGGGGCCGGGGGCTTATCGTGATGATGTCTGATGACGTCATGGGGGATAGACATACACATGTTGGCACAGTTGCACAGGTATTCTCCGCCAGGTCAGGTAGGATAGCCCAGAGCTCGTATAGATGAGAGAGTTACGACAACTCTGTTCACTTCATGGGGCCAGTCCAAGTCTACATATAGACTTCTATTGGCGAAGAGCGGCAAGGCGACAAAGGCCTGAACCGGAAGTTTACGGAATACATTGGAGTCTATGGGCTAGAGTGTGACAAACGAGTTACATGAACCACCTGACAGGGCCGTTTTCTGCCCTCTCATTGGCAGCCTTGTGTGGGCCAGCAATGTTAGGAATTCGCCAATCAGGATGGATTATGGAAAATGAGAGATCCGTCTTGATCTCTTGACTAGAGATATTGTTTACCGATTTGCGTGATGTTTTCATAGTAAATAGGGCGCTATAATAGGGCAATGTTGTTGGCATTTGTTCCACAACGTAGTGCAAATGTGCTTGCAAGGTTTCAACACATTTGGACGCGCTGCGTTCATGATTTGCAGCATTTTGTTCAAAACGGGCCACTCCTGCAAACTTTAGATGCCAATCTTAGCCAATCAGGATGGAATATGAAACAGATCAAATCAGATCAAACAGATCCGTCTTGATCATATGACTATAGAAATCATGTGTACCGATTTGCGTGACGTTTGGACAAAATCTGTAGGACTAGGCTACTGTCAAAAAAATGTTTTGCAAAGATCTGCCTCCTAGTGGCGCTATATGTGTGTGTGCACAGTTTCGCTGCCATCGAGTCAATACCGAAGATTAGCTGATCACACGATGGAAGGACTCACGGACGGACGTACATGCGGATGGACGGACGGGCATGGCTTTCGACCTGGGGCTGGCGGAGGTCTCACGTGGCCAGACTGTTGCCTCTCACAATTTTCAAACGCTTCCATCATACAGTCTGGAGAACGGAAGTGAAGCCTCCTCCTCACCCCTCACGTTTCGTCTTTACAGTCGCATCCTAATATAAGCATAGCTTGCTGCTTAGCAGAAATGGAAATACAAAAATAAAATGTAAAGATATTTTAAAATGTATTTTCGTGAACCAAAATGGCAGCTTCCTTGCTCTGATTTCGGGAGGTGTAGTTCGAGACTCTATATAGCATTCGGAGATTGTGGAATAGTTGTCTGGCTACCGCGAGACGAGACAGAGGGAGATGAATACAGATTGAGAGGTGGAGGTGTAAACGAGAGATATTCAGAATGTGTGTAGAGCTGAGATCGTGAGGATTACCAGCAGTGAGATACCGGTAGGTACATTAAGGATGAGGAATTGGTTGGACCTCAAGGGTCAGCCCTCAAAGGTTTACTCTTGGCAAAACAGAATCAGCTCGGAACTATTCCACATGGGTTCTTCCTTTCTAATAGCCACTATTGGTTGCTGAGCCTCCAGCTTTGATATACTTTGTAGATTCGTTTGACAAATCTCAGACAGTATTGTGTAAAAAAAATGTTGTTGTTGTTGTTGTTTATTTTTATATATATATAGTTCCTGTCATAGAACATTTAGAAGCTCCCCTAACTCTGAGGACCCCCTCGACCCCCTGTTGAAGACCCATGGAATAGACAGAGTTTGCATAAAGGGAAATGAATCAATATTTGAGTGGACTTAAAATGGTGCATTTATGTAGCACCTTTATCCAAGGCGCTTTACATAGATTGTGCATTACATTCATCCATTCACACACACAGATGGTGGAGGAAACCATGCAAAGCACCAACCAGCACATCAGGAGCAAGTCTTGCTCAAGGACACTTCGACACTAAAACTCTGGGGGAGCCTGGGTTCGAACTGGGAACCTTGCGGTTGCCATCCAGCTGCTCTACCCCTGAGCCACTGTGTCACTATATGGAAAGGTGTAATCATATCTGTATCACCACTTCAAAGGATATAATAGCCTGAGGATGCTCTGAGTCGGGATATGGCATAAAAGGGAAATGAATCAATAGCATTTTTGTTAGAAAGGTCGTTAAGGGGTGAATAATTCTTCTAATTAACTAGTGTAACCCGGTGTACATTCATTCAGTAACAAATGATCTGACACTCAGTTGAAGTAATTACAGATGCCTGGAATTGTATTAATCTTTTCTTCTCATAAACACAGAATTGAATTGATTGAGAGTTCCTTATTCAATTCACAAGGAAACGTCTTATCTTGGTGGTCTTCTGCTGCTCTTTGCCCATCGTCTGCCTCAAGATTCAACACGCTGTGCTTTCAGTGATGCTCAGTTGTAACTATAGATTATTTTATTGTTATTGTTGCCTTTTTGTCAGCTTGGACTAGTCTGGCCATTCTCCTCTGTATTCTCTTACTGGTCTGGTATATAATGAATGAATTGCATTTCTATAGCGCTTTTCCAAGTGCTCAAAGCGCTTTACAATGGTTCATTCATTCATACATTGGGAGGTGAAGTGGCGAACAGTCGACGCCAGCGTCCTCACTTCCCACATTCACACACGCTTACACCGACCGACTCATTGGAGGCAATGTAGCCCCCTTTCTGAAACCAGCTCCTCGCCACTCGCTCTACACACTTGCCCTCGATATGCGCGTTCACGCGAGGCTGCGCCATATTAAGTGTCGTCCGAAACCAAGCAGCCTTGAGTGGAAGTGGCTTATAAAGCCCTCAAGAGCGAGTCTGTGCCGATCTAGACTCGATTGCCTTGTGCAGCCCTGCTCTGTGTCCGCATGGAAACCGCGACCTACAAATGTAAGAACCACCACAAATAAATGATAAATAAACTCCTCCTAAACAATCGTCATCTGATGCAGAATAGACAATGCTCCAACTGATGTTCACAAGGGCTCTTTATTTACCCCACCGTGAAACTATAAATGAAAGTTATGAAACCACACAACAACTTTTAACACAATGATTTATAAACACCATGGATGTATATGACATTTTTGACAGTCACGCTGTATTTCCTTTTTCCATATTAATGAAATCCACATGTCACAAACATACACGATGCAATGCAATATAACTGTACAAACAAAATAACAGGTAACACAATTGCGTGATGGTAACCATGGCAACGAATGGTGTCTGTTTCCTGTTTCTGCACAAGGAGGGCGAGTGTATTTCCAAACAGTTTTGTATACCCAGCACCCTAATCAAGGGAACTTGTTTCAGCTGGAGGGGCACTTTCTGACGAGGGAACCTCCTGAGAGCACTTCAAGTCAAGGGACTGGTTTCAGAAAGGGCCCAGGGTTCAGTGTCTTGCCCAAGGACACTTTTACATGTGGCCAGGAGGAGCCGGGATTTGAACCGCCGACCTAGGGATCATTGGACGACCTGCTCTACCTCCTGAGCCACAGCCTCAAATATATATTGTGTCACTAGAAAGGTCTAATCACATCTGCATCAAAAGAGCTGTAAGCAGTATCAACACTTCACGGCATGGTAATAATAATAATAATAATACAATTTACAAATAGTTTATCCACTAAAAACAAAATCTCCATTTGCAACAGTTTTTCAAACCAACTCATCTGTGAGACTATTGAAGAGGTCAGAGGCTAGATCATCCAGTGGAATTGAATACGGTAATCTGGAAAATCTTCTTAAGCATTGAGATGTTGGGGGTTGGGGTGTGTGAGCAGGGTGGTCCTAGTCCTACTACTGCACTTCTATAAGTGTCATTTCCCACTAACATTCACCTGTTCTGTGCTTATTATGCACAGGCAATGTTTTTTGACAGCATTGCTGTGACACCACCACTTTATTAAAAGTGACTAGACACAGTGTAATACCCAAACTGAGAGACATGTAAATACTCAGGCTGGTGTGCAGATCTGCCATATGGTTGCCTTTTAAGCCATGTTATGTGGCAGTTTCATAAATGCTTAATCTCAATATGGTGGTGCTAACCTATCAACCTATAAATGCAAAACCCCAGACAGGGACCGTTAATAATCTGAGTTGCCTGGGTAATTTATCTAGTACACCTATCTGTGTGCGCGTGCGTGCGTGCATGTGTGTGCGTGCACGTGCGTGTGTAGGTGCGTGTGTGCGTGCTTGCGCACATTGTTAGATTCAGAAATTCATTGTGCAGGGGACAGCTACAGAGAGATATGCATTTAGAAAAGGCTGCCGGGCTGCCCACAGGGGCACCGATGGCCTTGTGGTTAAGGTACCATATACAGTATTAAAGGCTCTGACAGCAAAGTAACGGCTTTGATTCTAGAGCCCGGTGGACCCTTTGCTGCATGTCACTATGCTATCATCTATCAATAAAGGCAGAAAATATAGATTTTTTTTTTAAAGAGAAGGCTGTCCAGGCATAGGTTGTTATCTTTCCATAGCCATGGTATAATAAAAGAAATGACTGACGCATGAATGGCAGCGCATTAAAAGGCAGGGTCACTTACAGGTGGCCGCGGGACTCGACTTGCAGGCAGACGTGTGGAAGAAGGTCCGGCAATTCTTTACACATCTCTCAGGAACGGTTGCCTGTCTGTCTCCTCCATCAACGCCCCTTCATCCCTCACAGACTGTCAGACACTAAACACACAGTACTCTCACGAGAATAGATGGATGCGGGGAGGGGGTCTGCTGCCGTTCAACTTCGTCCATTTCTTTGACCAACTAATGTCACGCGAGCGCGGCACTTAACTCCGACTGCTCCATCCCAGGGGATGGTAGAGAGCACGACCTCATCGAAACAGGATTAGCTATAAATAGTTGTGCATATCCTCTGGGAGCTGCATGCAGCCGGTAGCAGTATATACCAGCTCAAGCTTCTGCCTGAGTGAGTGAGTATGAGTGTACTACACGGGTCTCTCTGGGCAGTGGGGTGCTAATGGAGTAAAACACAAAACTTGACCCCCGCCTCCTCTCCCGCCACCGCGCCGCATCCCTCCCCCCATCCTGCCTGCTGTTGGTGTAGGCCACTGCCAAGGGGCCTTACAGAGTCAGTCATGGGCCAAAGAGGTTTAATAATACTCAAGGCTAGTGTGATGCTGTGAGCCCCCACTACCACCTCACCCCTCCCACCACCCCCCATTCTGCCATCCCACAGAGAGAAACTATTCCCTCTCTCCCGTGGACATAATGGACATCACAGTAGCCGTTTTGACCCCCCTATTACTGGGTGAGGCCTCTTCTCTCGGCTGTCATCTCAGCATGCACGGCTGTGTGACGCAAGATGACGTGAAGTATGTGCGCATGCACACACGTGCCACATCCTGGTCAGTCCACACACACACGTACTACTGTATGCCTGGGTGCTGTGTCACGTGCACGAAGGGCCGAAGTTGGAAGAGGATTACACACACACACACACACACACACACACACACACACACACACACACACACACACACGCACGCGCACACTCACACTCACACACACACACACACACACACTCACACTCACACTCACACACACACACACACACACACACACACAAAAGCGAAAAGCAAACAGGCAGATTATAGCACATAGAGACAGCACAGCAGGATTAAGCACACATGCACACAAAAATATTTACACACACTAGCGTAACCAGACGATCGGACAGACAGACAGACAGACAGACAGACAGACAGACAGACAGACAGACAGACAGACAGACAGACAGCATGGGAGATATCATTAAATTATTGAATCATAAATCATTTGTACTGTAGCCTATAGATTAGAAGGTTCTGTGTGTGTGTGTACTGTGTAGGACAGGTCATGTTTTAATAAATGTGAACATGTGTATATTGTTGTTAAGTTGTTTGTATGTGATTGTGTACATGTGTACATGTGTGCGTGCGTGCGTGCGTGCGTGCGTGCGTGCGTGCGTGCGTGCGTGCGTGCGTGCATGCGTGGGTGTGTGTATGTGCGTGCATGCGTGTGTGTGCGTGCGCCTGTGCGTGTGTGCGTGTGTGCGTGTGTGTGTGTGTGTGTGTGTGTGTGTGTGTGTGTGTGTGTGTAACAGGCAGTGTCTATTGTTCATAAGCCTGGTTGTGTGGTGGAAAAAGCTGAGCCGGAGCCTGCTGGTCCTGGCCTTAAGACTGCAGTTCCACTTGCCAGACGGTAGAAGCTGAAACAATCCATGGTAGGGGAGACTAGGGTCTTGATAACACATGTATGTATAGGCATTACTTTTTTTTTTAAAGATATTTTTTTGCGGCTTACGCCTTTTATTGGTTTTTGAAGGGACAGACAGTAGGCTGACAGGAAACGGGAGAGAGATGGGGGAAGACATGCAGTAAAGGCCGTGTCGGGCTCGGGAGTCGAACCCGCGGCACACTGCGACTGGATTACCAGTCGGGTGCCCAGACGGTTACGCCACCGCCTGGGCCTGTATAGGCATTACTGACACACAGACACAGTCCATTATGTCAGTGGTTCCCGAACCTTTTCATGTCAAGGACCCCCAAATTGACACTATAATTAGCCCTGCGGACCCCCATTTGAAAAGATATGCCAGGGACCCCCCATAAGAGAAGATTTTTACGGATTGCAGCAGTGATTCTCAACCCGTTTAATTTCAAGGACCCCCATTTTGATATGCATATAAGTCTACAGACCATTTAATGGCATTTCTATATCTGGGACCCTCAATTTATATGTAAAATCAATGTCAATTTAACTCTGAGTGTACAAATGGAACCAAATGGACCAATTTGGTTCAATTTGTACACTCTCAGAATTACAGGCCCATATAAGGGTCCATTTGGTTCCAAACTATAATTTAGCTGGGGACCCCCTGGAACTCCCTCAAGGACCCCTGGGGGTCCCCGGATGGTGCTTAGTGTTAGGCGGTGCATGATGAAACACCCAGGCCTCTATAGAATATTTGGCCCCATGCCAAACTTCTAGCCACCTGAGGTCAAAGAGCTGTTGCTGTACAATTCTTTTTTTTTTACCACATTGTAGACAGTTGCAAACTTAAAGGGTAAGACCACTTTGGGTTGTGTAATTTGTCCATTTTATTAGGAAGAAAACCCGGACTGGATCCGTGGATCCGGATCCAGTTCTTCAAATAGTAAAATCAACAGGAAGTTAACATTTTTATGAAAAAATAAAACCACATGAGTTTTGGTGATGCTCTATCTATATTGTCTGTGTTTTTGTCTGTGTGTTTGTTTATGTACTAAAAGAGTGACTTTGAGAGTATCAATTTCTAATCACTGGAAAAAAAACTTTTAATTTCTTTCCACATTTGGAGTTACTCAGTTACATCATGGCAAGACTACACAACCCAAACCTAAAAAAAAGTGGTCTTACACTAAAGATGGAGTGCCGTGATCCCACATGATCATCAGGTACTATCTATGACTATACTAGGAGGAAGATTCTTTAAAAAAAAAGTGTACAGAAAGTGTTCAAATTATATTTTTATGTGGCCACACCCACCAGTTAATTAATTATTATACCTGGTTTTCACCTTTACCACCCACCTGAACTAACACAGCTGTTGTATGATAATGGGGAAGGGGTTAGGGGAGGGGATGATTTTGTCACATCACTAACGTGGTGTATTTCGATTGGGGCTTTCAGCTTTCAGGAAGAAACAAAAAAACACACACAAATATTATATATAATAATAATAATAGTATAACCACACCTGGGGGTCTATTATAGTAATGTCAACTCCATAGATACAAAACAGTAAAAGTACAACAATCACGGTACTCCATCTTTAAGTCATAAAATATGTGTAGCTCTGAGATAAAGGCTTGCCGACGGTGACGTCATCCTTTTCCCATTGGCGTGATGATATATCCTGCCACTGACCCAATACAAAAGATGAGCTAACATGACATTTTGCTTGTGGCATAAAACAAACAAGCACCAATGGTGAATCACTGAGGTGTGCTGAGAATAGTGATCGCGTTCCAGGATTAGCCTACCATTCTCCTGCGGGATAAGGGTCACTTTCAGTGCCCTATTTCAGTAAATGCAGAAAATATTTCATCTGAACCGAAGACTCTGGCGTTTTGGGCAGTACAGTTTTATGCACACATCATCCTTATTGACCACTTAAAGGACCACTTCACCACTTTTCAACCTATCTTCATATAATAGGTCCTCACTAATAATCATGAAAAAATGGCACGATTTTTTTCTCATAGGACGGCTGTGGGCAGTTTAGAAACCGTCTTCCAGTGACATCATCATTAGCCAGATTGGCGATGGCTTCCATTTTCGCATTGCAACTTTTCAGGACTAGAAAGCCTGCAGTTTCTATTAGCTTGTATTCCCCATCGATGATGTCACTGGAAGACGGTTTCTGAACTGCCCACAGCCCTCCTATGAGACACAGACAGAGTAGAAAGAATTTGCACCATTTTTTCATGATTATTAGTGAGGACCTATTATATGAAGATAGGTTGAAAAGTGGTGAAGTGGTCCTTTAAATCTATATACTTGGGGGACCGGAGTCCCCCATCAATCTATACTTCATGGTCCCCTCCTTTGTTCCTCATACACCAAATCTCTGACGAAAATAACTAACTAATCTACAAGCTCACAATGTGTTGTTAACATATTTTCGCAGAATGCTCACTTATTATGACATGATGTAGCAGTGGCTCAGAGCCTCTGCCTGCCATCTCCCCCTGTCCAGAGGGATATTCCTTTGGTCTAGTGCTTAAGATGTTGGACGTGGGAGGCCCGAGTTCGAATCCCAGGTGTTACATTGGTGCCGTGACCCGGATCGTTTTTTCCCGTGGGAGGTCAAAAGGGCGGTGAGTGTAGCAGAGTGGCTCTGAGCCTCTGCCTGATGGCCGCAAAACTCTAATATCTCCCCCGGTGTTGTGGCTGGGACTTGCTAAACATGGGAGTTAAAAACAATCTGTAATGACGCGCCATCATACACAATGATAAAAATGATTAAATGATTCATACAAAAACGAGCTCATAAGTTTAAAATGTTTATAATTATTCAGTGCACCAAGTATCACAATACAATTTCAATAAATATATATGTAATAAATATGTGCAAAGAATCCAAAACAATCAAACAGTGAACAAATAAAACGTGTGAATCAAACTATCAAAGTGCGAGTGCGGTCAACAAAATATACGTATCCTCCCAGCTCACCCTGCCTCCAAGATCAAACAGCCTTAGAGTGAGCTGGTACAGATACCCACATTTATCAACTCCAGGTGGCCACCCACAGAGACGCTCCCACCAATAATGGAGCGTCAATGCGGTGCCCACACCCATCACCAACCAAGTGAAAACCAAGCACTCTTTGGCTCCTACACCCGGTCCAGAGGGATATTCTTTTGGTCTAATGGTTAAGATGTTGGACGTGAGAGGCCCGAGTTAGAATCCCGGGCGTTACAATGACATGGGACCCTAAAAGGTTCATGTAGATGCAAAGTGGGAAATTGGCTCTCCCCATATGAAAGCATTTTTAAGTGAAAATGTAGGACGTACAGTATATTGTATATACAGTCAACTTCTAGTATAGCAAATACATGGACATTTTGTGTACGTCTTCTATTCTATGTAATGTGCAAAAATGAAAATACAATTCTAATACATTAATTGAGAAATAAAAGTATAAAAACAACAAAACCCAATAGGATATCCACATATGCATAAAGTAAGAGTAAACCTAAAACAAGAAATAAAGGAACAAAGCCTGTCTCCTGCATGGTCAAGTTTAAATAATATAATACGATGGGACATTTTGAGAAGTCGATGTTGTAGGCCTATATTTGTGTTTCACACATATTCTTTTGAAAATATCAGCATCACCATTACCACTAATATGAGGATAAAATTGATTGATTGATTGATTGATTGATTGAAATATTTATTAACAGCTTGCAGAATTACAGTACATTTCAAGCACAACTCAATACAAAGACTGTTAACTGTGAGCGGACGACCCAATAAAGCATTACACTTGTTTACAAGAGGGTCCACCTTGTTCAATTCATCAAAACATCTAGAGACGTACAAATAGACACTTCTATATAGCCGTCAGATTTTACGGGGGCCAGTTTCAAATTGCAGCCGTCCGTAGGTGCCCTTTGAGAGCGGTTTTGAAGGAGTCAAGGGATTTGCATGTCTTAATGACTGTTGGTAGGGCGTTCCACATTTGGGTGGCATAGGAGCGAATGACCTTAACTCCAACAAACATTTACTAGAGAAAAACAAAGATCCAAACCAGAAGTCATGCTCTATGAACCATAGTACTATTAAATTAACCTTATTAACATTTCATACTGGACAGCCCTTCAGTCAAAGCCAGGTGACAGCAGGGGAACAGTATCACCTTTCTACTTTTACATGCTCTAGCTGTTACAGAACAAATAGGAGACAATTAGGAGAGTTTAATAATCCATGGCAGTCATTGTTTGAATACCACATCTGTTTCAGCATTGTGGGCCCTATATCTGTATACCTGTGGTCCCCGAGGTTAGTATACCCTTTATGTTCAGTCAGAGAATAACTTGGTAATTGTACCCAGTTCAATATCAACTTCCTTGAGCAGTGGCGTGCACAGATAGACACTAGGGGGTGCTAGAGCACCTGCCCTTTTCTCTCTGAACAGCAATGTGCCCTTTTGAAACAAAAACTTTAAAAAAAACAGTGTACACTGATCAATCCTTGATAAAAAGCTTCTAATATATGATTTAGGCCCCAAAATCTATAAATCTCACACTATTAAGGCAACCGGCCGGTTCCACGCGCTGCACAAGGTGCCCTTTTTTCACTTGAGCACCTGCCCCTCTAAATGTCTGTGCACGCCACTGTCCTTGAGGCTATCTGTCCAGGGGTCATCAATCATGTGTCCGTGGCAAAGACTTGGCCTTGTCCCTGGAAAACGTTAAAATTTCTAATTTACATGCATACACCATTATAATGCTCTTATTTTCATCATAAGACCAAATTTCGGTATTGTGCCGAATATAAGATGACTCTGATTATAAGACGACCCCCATTTTTCAAGACTCATTTGTGGAAAAAGAACGACCCTGTCAGTCTCCAGGTTTTCTTCAGAATATGTATAACACTGATTTACTATGACACTAAGAAATAGTGGGAGTATAGGCTACTACAGTATAGTTGTTCTCAAACTTTTTATTTGCAAGGACCCATAACTCTGAGAGTGTACAAATGGATTCAAATGGACCATTTTGAACACTCTCAGAGTTATAGAGCTGTTATGGTCATTCAGGGCTAGCTCGTTGTGTGTTTCTGGTCATATTATTGTCCGCTCATTTTGTATGTCCATGGCAAAAACAATTCTTTGACAAAAATGTCCACCAAAAGCCAGGATGGCAATGACCCCGATGCCGGCCTCCTTGTGATCCCCAAGAAGATCAGGCTCAAAACCTGGGGCGACAGGGCCTTCTCTGTGGCCGCCCCTACCCTCTGGAATGCCCTCCCCAAACACATCCGAGATGCCCCCTCACTCCCCACCTTCAAAACCACACTGAAAACCCACCTGTTCAGAATATCATTCCCTAGCTGATGTGTTTTTAACTTGTTATTACATGTACTGTTTTTATTGGTTTGTTTGTAAAGCGTCTTTGGGTATTAGAAAAGCGCTATACAAGTCCCAGATATTATTATTATTACCCCTGCGCATCTGTCATTTATATGAGAACTGCCAGTACTGTACTGTACGTTGTTTGTCATTATTTGTCTTAAACTCATGTCACCTGTTGATCTGTTGATTACACATGAACTCTGCATTATGAACTTGGACCGTGACACATGAACTGTTTCTTTTTAATGCTGTTTTTAGTGCTGCCGCTTCTCATGGGCACGTGCAATATCAGTGGGTTGTGCAAATGCTTTTTTGCACTATAGGTTTTAATTATATTTAGTGTTTTTAGACGTACTGTATTTTACTTCTTTTATGCCTGACCAGGGCCTGGGTAATCAAATTTCGTTCTGTACTTGTATGGAATGACAATAAAACGCATATCCCTCAATCTGCCTCTACTTCTCGTTTTTACACTGGACAAACCCCTATTTTGCTCGATTTGGTCCATGTGTATGCTGTGATTGCTGCGTATCTACAAGTCTGCACTGCTTTAGACGCCACTTGGCTTTATAGGAAAGAATATTGGCACAAGAACAATAATATGAACTGAAATGTGTAAATTATTACTATTATTTGTTTTTAATTTGATTTATTTTAATAAATGATTCAGAACTTCTACAACTGCTGAGGAGACAGACGTGAAGTAAACACTTGATTGGACTCAGTCTTGCAGTCAGAGATACTCAAAAGTTGGCAGAAGTTCTAAATCATTGATGAAATGTGTAAATTATAACACATGATTTTCCATTAATACAATGTACGTACCTTTGATCAGATCAGGTTTAATTTGCCCTATAGGCCTATTGATTGAACGATTGCTTATTTATTTTTGAGGGGCACCTATAGGCCTAGGCTACAGGTTTAATGTTTGTTTTTCCTTAAACAAACATTAAAAACGCCATTGACATTGAAAGGAAAATTACCTCATATTGTCCCTAACACAAACATTAAATGCCATTAACCATAAAGAGAGTTTAATGTTTGTTTTGTCCGTGTTTGTTTTACATCACCATTACATCACCTAATCATAGCAACATGGATTAGATTTTAATATATTAGCGCCCCTCACTTCACACAGGTGTGATTTTTTTATTACAAAATGCATTATACACATGATGTTGTGTCTCCCACCACAAGATGGCACTATTAAGTTGTTGGATAATTTTTGCCATACAAATAATAGGAATAAGCTGATGAATCCATATAGGTATATATAGAAGTGTCTATTTGTACAGTCTCTAAATGTTTTGATGAATTGAACAAGGTGGGCCCTCTTGTAAACAAGTGTAATGCTTAATTGGGTCGTCCACTCACAGTTAACAGTCTTTGTATTGAGTTTGTGCTTGAAATGTACTGTAATTCTGCAAACTGTTATTCAATCATTCCAGACTTTTCATTTGATTATACAGTATAGGCTATATTTAAATTGAAATAGGCCTACACACACGCACTGTCGCGCGCACACACACACACACACACACACACACACACACACACACACACACACACACACACACACACACACGCGACAGTGACGACACCCAGTAGTCAACCACGTCACATAGTAGCAATAAACGTACAGCAGAGCCATACTCTTGCTTGTACAGTAGGTGGCGATATGAACATTTAAGTTGTTTGCTATCCGCTAATATTAAACCGAGAGAGGAAGAGGAGAAAAGGAAGTTGTTGGAACGTCAACAACCAACATGGCGGACTACCGAGGTAGTTCTTCTGACACGTATTTAGTTTTCAATATTCTAAAAGATTACCCTGTCTCTCATTCAACCAATTCAATTTTCATAGTTTGTTCCAATTGGCGAAATAATCCAACATAACGATATGCTTTATTACGAGAGCTGCGTGCCAAAATAGCAATTTGTGTATAATGTTATCGAAAATAAGTTTCTGGATTTAGAGACAACTACTCTAGTCAACTGTATAATTCAGTTAATCTTGTATTTGGACTCCTTAACGTCTATTATACAGGCTTTTCAGTTGTTAATGTTGTAGGGCCTACACTAATGTAGGCTATATATCGTGTTTTTCATAATGGGGATTCGGGGAGGGGGTCAGGTAATGTTATGAGACATATACTACTATAGCTTAGCTTCCTTAAATCTCTGGCTTTTCGCAGGACATGGCGCTGTGGACGACATGTTAGATGCCGAAAATAAGCTTATGGCTGAAAATTTGGCAAGCAAAGTCTCCAGATTGAAATCGGTATGTATGTCTGGTGATATTGCTGTTTTGAACGACATTGTCAATGATAATATAAAAGAAATGTACGAATACAGTTTGATTGATTTAAGTATTTATTAACAGTTTGCAGAATTACAGTAGGCCTACATTTCAAGTACTGCAACTCACTAGGCCTACAAAAAAACTGTTAGCTGTGGACGACACACTGATAAAGCATTACACAGAGGGTCCACCCCTTTTCAATTCATCAGAGTCTTAAGAGCGTTATTAATTTATGATTAGATTAATATTAATAATGTTAATGTAACATCAGACTCCACATGCTAGGGTAGCCGCAATTTGCAACTCTAGATTTTTTATAATGGGATGAATCTAGAGTTGCAATACCCTCCATTGACTCCCCACTCATCATTTTGCGTTTGCGATCTGCTTGTCTTAAACGACGTTAAACTCACCAACATTGCAGCTGTAGTCCAAGCTTGAATTATTCTCTTTCAATCTGCAAAGCTTGTTTTTCATAAAAATCCCCCGTAGACATGTTATGAGCTACTTTCTGTCAAGAAATGATGTGCAAGTGATTCTTTTTCTAAGTGCTGGAGTTTGGAAGCGCTCGTCGTAAGTCACTGAACGTCCCTGCATGCATCTGTTTCGCATTTGCACATAATGCAGGAGGCAGCAGCGCGACCCCTTAATACAAACGAGCGCTTCCAAACTCCAACATTTCTTCTTCTTGACAGAAAGTAGCTCATAACATGTCTACGGGGGATTTTTATGAAAAACAAGCTTTGCAGATTGAAAGAGAATAATTCAAGCTTGGACTACAGCTGCAATGTTGGTGAGTTTAACGTCGTTTAAGACAAGCAGATCGCAAACGCAAAATGATGAGTGGGGAGTCAATGGAGGGTATTGCAACTCTAGATTCATCCCATTATAAAAAAATCTAGAGTTGCAAATTGCGGCTAATGCTAGGGATAGTTTCGCCCACATTAGACCTGTAAACCTGTGATATGACAATACGTTTAAGTTGAATTGATATCTATTGAGTTAGTTTATTCTGTAGGTGAAATTGATGTAAATTACTATTATTGTTTTTTTCTTTGTATTTCTTAGCTTGCCTATGACATTGATAAGGAAGCTGATGACCAGAACATGTATCTGGATAATATGGTAAGAGGCCTACTACTGCTACAGTATAGCTGTGCAGTGTGCATCCACACATGTCTATTCTTTAACCCATGATTTAGACTTCTAAAAAAATAAATAAATAAATGTTTTCTGAAAAACACATGTCAGTGGTTCTCAAACTATTTCATGTCAAGGAGCCCCAGAATTGTATGTATTTGGCCGCCGACCCCCATCTGAAAATATGCAGTTCCAGGGACACCCCAGAAGCAAAGATTTGAGTTAAAAACATTCACTCTGAAATAATATATATTCAAAGATTTGCGCACATTTTCACGATTTTTCAAAAATAGCAGACGTACAAGCTCGTAGCACGGCTTTCAGGTTGCCCGAACGGGCAAGCGTATGAGATATCTGTTTAAACACCAGACTCTCGTCTGTGGAATGTAAAAAGAGCACTGTTTACCTGGCTATAATGTGCTGTTTTCACTGTTGCTACACCTAACAAAAAAAGACAAATGTGAACCCATAGTCCTATTCATAGCTAGGTATGCCATTTTTATTGCACAGCCCCAGAATGTTAAAACAAAATATATATAATGGTGTATTTACTTTTGTGGGAAGTGGGCAAGACCTTTGGGCAAGTAGAACTGGAACATGACCTGTACTTTGGGCGACGGGCAAGTGCCTCTGAGACCCCTAATACTGTACATCACGTGGTCTCAGTGAAAACAGGGGTGGGGTGTATGAACTGTGATTGCCATTTGCGCTGAGTTTGCCTCCCGCACTCAAGTCGACCTGGAAAATGAACAAGTGAATCAAAATGAAAATTGAAAATGTATTTGTAAAACTGTGCATATTAATATGATCAAATATATATATTTCCCCTCAGATATCTTAGTTATACCAACATTGTTCATGGGGAGTAGTTTGTTTATGCTTATTATATATTGAAATTATGAAAATTGCTACGGTCACAATTGGACCCCTGGGTGTCCTGGAGGTGTAAAGAAGGGAGAAGAGCACCTCAGCTGGGGACATGTCCGGGAGAAATGCGGGGACTGCCGCAGTGACAAACTTAATTTCAGCTATATATATATCCCATTTTGGGCGGGAACCCCTTTTGGTGTTAGCATTATGTTATGCTTTAGCTATTGAAAAATAGCAGATCTGCTATTTTTGAAAAATCGAAGAACGGCTGATATAGAAACATAGCTTTTTCAGAAAACTGTCAGGATGTAGAAGACATTTTTAGAATCTGATCTCAGGTCAAAATGGGATATCCCCCACCAAATCTTTTAGTTACACTAGTTCATATGGTAGTAGTAGTTTGTTTATTCTTCTTTATGGAAATGATACAAATCGCTATAATTTGAAGAACGCTGCATGGGTCTCTGTCTCTCTGCTGTGAGTCAGAGCACCGTATCCGCGGCTCCCCAAGCTGAAACATCCCATACAAAAATCCAAATATATTCTATTGTGGAATGCACTTCCCGTTGCAGTCAGAACTGCAGCATCAGTCCCAATCTTCCGCCCTAGTCTGAAAACCCACCTTTTCAGACTCCATCATGGCCCGTAGCACTTACCCTACCCCCTTAGATAGCACTTTTTGTAGACTTAGATAGCATTTGATACAGACTTATGTTATGTAGACACTAGACAGCACTAGAATTGCATTGTATGTAGTCATAGCACTTCATAGTACATATGTATAACATAGTATAGTATATATGTATAGTTTATATGTATAGTTTCATTATATAGATATTCCACTGTTACGTTCTTAGCTTACGCATGTTTCATGATAAATACTTTTTTATATATGTGATGTATTGCCATGCTTTTGTTCTTGCTTAGTGTAAGTCGCTCTGGACTAAGAGTGTCTTCTAAATGCCTAAATTGTATATATTAGGTTAAATAAATATAATATGAAATATCCCTCTTATTTCTCTCCTTTTAAGGACTCCAATTTCATGAGTGCTACTGGACTTTTGACCGGCAGTGTTAAGAGATTCTCCACCATGGTACGCTCCGGCCGGGACAACCGCAAGATACTGTGCTACGTATCTGTTGGACTTGTAGTGATCTTCTTTCTGCTCTACTATATGGTTTCCAGACTCCAAAGCTGATCAGGATGAAGACTAAATTAATGTCTTGATTTAATTGAACCTACTTTACTTCTATTTAGCCAGTGGCCAATTATAGCTTTACCTCTTTAGCTATTTTCTAATTGGTCAGTCTGGCATGGTGGAAGTCTACTATAGTTCGGGTTTACCTGTGATGGGAATAATCTTATATAAGAGCGGGACGTAGAATACGTACATCGACAGGCTGGGTGCTGGGCTAAAGTAAACTTCAGAAGATGATGGATTGGAGGCCGCACACCACAGGTACAAAAATACTTTCTTTATTGAGAAATCTGACAACGTTTCGATCCATTTGATCTTCATCAGGTCATTGACCTGATGCGGTTGACCTGATGAAGATCAAATGGATCGAAACGTCAGATTTCTCAATAAAGAAAGTATTTTTGTACCTGTGGTGTGCGACGGCCTCCATCCATCATCTGCTGAATAATCTTACATAACACAGTGATTCTCAACCTGTGGGCCAAGCCAAATTATTGGCTAAACATTATGATTTTATTTTTATTGATATTAATATAAAATATATATAAATGTCAGCATTTTGACTTTCAAAAAAGTTTTCATTGTGATAACAATAAGTAAGTTAGTTTCTAAATGCATGCCGAATGGCTGCTGTGTTAAGTGGTCAGATGGTTGGCCCACGGACGGTTTTGAATATTTTCAAATGATCCTTGATCCAGAAAGGGTTGAGAACTGCTGTTCTAACATAATAATCTGTTGCATTCCTCTGTGACGTGGCTCACCCAGTGGGACAATGAATGGTTAATGTGCATATCTGTACATGCAACTTCCATCTCAGTTTTATGAGAGCAGTATACATGGATATATTTATTAAAGTTATCAATAAATAAAGGACCTATAACTATTAAGGAAAGGGAAAAGTTGTGGAAATCTACTTTAGAGTCATGTCACTGAACCCTTTTCCACCGGTTCAGTTATTTTTTTCTCCACCTAATATTGAACCAGTGTTTCCACTGAAAATGATTTTGTTCAGAACCCTAAAAGTTGGTTTGGAACTGGAACCACGTGGAACTGGAACCAAAATGGACGCTGGTTCCGTGAAAGCACGAAAGGTTCCTAGAATCTAGAACGGAACCAGTTCTAGAACCCAATGTTCTTTTGGTGGGAAAGGGGCTGTTGTGTCTTGAGTTCTCAAGGTGTGGAAATGATCTGTTGTCAGATTTTGCTAGATAGTGTAAAGGGTGATTAGGTGACCAGTACCGAAAACTACAGCATGATGTCACAACGCGGTAAGCGACTCACCGCTCACCCAAACACATCGCTCTGTTGTTTACTAACCACAGTTTCACCTGAAACTGCAGTAGGAATAGTCCTTAAGTTTTGTATTTAGGGATATTAGGGGCAAGGGCCATAATCAGACTTCATTATTTGGGGGGATAACACTGCCTCTGGCTAGTGCAGTCAGGACCAAGTTAACTGTGTTCTACAATTGAAACTGATTACCTGTGAAGGGCCTAAATTACACATTGTCACTTTCGGGCATAAACCTTTTTGTGTCCAAAATCGTTACTTTTCAGGAAATAGGAAAAATAACTCCCAATGGATCCAGTCCAGTGTAGTTATCATTTAGTCACAAGCTCTTGTTAAAACTTAAACATTTGTTAAATATTTTTACAGACAGACTTAACCGCTTTCAAACTAGTCTCCCTGTTTTGGGCATGTTGTCATAATGTGAAACTTTCCCAAAATGTTCAAGATAAGGGAAAAAGCTCACAAAACGTAAGGGATCTTGAAATGTGGCTATTTTTTTGTTTTGCCTGACAATATCATAATGATCACATATTAAATGTAGGGTAAGTGATAATAAATAGCTCTATATATTCTGACAGTCCATGAGTCTCTGTCTCCATGCAGCTCTTTGGTAAACAAACTAACACAGTGACTATGTATGATAACCTTACTAATTGATTACAGTGCATGTATGTATTTTATTTTCTTTATTAAACATACGTCATTAAAACGGGTTTAAAAGGTTATTGTTGCTGTTATTCATCTACACCTTTATACACCTTAACAACCATCTTTAATTAGATTATCTCTTTCAGTTGACAACAATTGAGTTGTCATGATATAGCATGTACTGGGTAAGCCTGACATACATGTGTTTAATTTTTCACATCAGTTGGTGGCTGCAGTTATGGTCAATAGATTGGACAAATTAAATTGATTGAAGTATTTAACATATAGAGAGTATGCGCATGCTTAAAGTGAATGGCACATCGAGTGGCAAAGCAACAGGCAAAGTGAGTTTAACATCGTTTAATGTTTGATCCCCATTTTGCTGGAGACCCTGCGGAACACTGTCAAGGACCCCTGGGGGTCCCCTGAAATGCAATCAGATATGACTTTTCTGTGTGTATGTATGGGCTGTCAAGGCCAGAAAGTCGTTTTTTGCCACTCAGTAGGTGTTCCTGCATAACTTCCTGGTTTGATGATGATGTCACGCGCATACCCTCTATAGGAGAATTACAGTACATTTCAAGCACAACTCAATACAAAACTGTTAACTGTGGATGACACCATAAAGCATTACACTTGTTTACAATAGGGTCCACCATGTTTCATTCATAACATTTAGAGACACAAACAGGAAATCATCATAGAGGAGGTAAAAAGGGGGAAAAAAACATACAGTGAGGGGAAAAATAAGGTTTACGTTTTGTATTAAATATTACATATATTTATTGATATCCTGTGGTCTTATTTAATGCCTACATTTTGTTGTTTTTAACGTAATTACTCCATTGTATTTATTTATATTAATAACTCATTGATATAGACTGTTTTTATCGACTTACTAATGTTAAACGGTTTTCCAAACATTTTTGACCGTTCTGTCGCTTCGTATCGCGTCGTGTTCGTTCGGTAATTTCCGGTGCATCTCTTTCCTGTTCATGAAAACAAAACCGTTGGACGCCATTTCACTGTGGTTGCGCTTGCAAGTGTTTTTTTAGAATCTCGGAAAGCTAATCCTCATGTCTGCATGAGCCATAGACGTAAATGCGCTGCACAGTTTGTCCCTTTTAATCCTTTATTTAGGCTGTGCAATCGGTACCTTCCTTGCCGGCCGATTTCACCTCGGTTAGATTCGGCTTAAATCGTTAGCGGTAGTAGTAGGAGGAAGAGAATGGACGAAACGGACTCGGCAACGAAGGCGCTTGGGCTGGTCGAAACGCCCATAACTGCTATCGGCTCGGCGGCGGAGGAGGAGGAGGGGGTGGGCTCAGACACCGAATCGGAGGCCGAAGTCACCACCATGACAGTCATAGGAGAGCCGGGGAGCATCGAGTCCCTGCCGAACTCTGACGATGCCGAGGCGGCATTTGCAGGCAAGCAAGGCTGGCTGACTCAGTCCGTTGGAGGATTATATATTATGCACGCATTACAATTAATTGCATACATCCCCCAACCAGCGCCAAACGATTCATCAAAGACAAAGTATCGGAGAACATTGCAGGCATGATGCAGACTTGGTTGTTGCATAAATAACCAGCGTCTGCGTCATTTGCTATTATTGCTAGACTGAGCTTTCACACAGTTGCATAAAGTTAGATATAACAATAACGATATAATATAATAATGATATGGCTATCCTGATATATGTTATGGTTATTGCTTATGTTGCTTATGGTAAATTGTATGTTGAGCATGCACACACAGTTCCAAGTGAGATATACAGTATAATAATGCCAATATGTCATGCGTACTGTTACAGACGTCACCACCGTGACTGTGAGTGATGTGCATTGCCACTCCGCAGAGGACAATGTGTTCACGACAACCGTGGCCACCTCAAGAAGCATCCCCGAGCATGTCTTTGTAAGTTCCCACTGATAATAATTAGCAGCCTATATATAAAAAGAGTTCGGGCACCTAAATGTTTAATTGACAAATCTTTCCAAAATGGCAAAAAAAAGAAGGGGAAACAAAAATAATTTGGAAAAATGGTCTGCAGTAATGTAAAGTATAGCCTAGTTAATGATTTGAACATTTATCAGACGTAAATTTACCCCTCAACGTATTGTTTATAAATGCTGTTTATACATGCTAGAAACAGATTTGTTGTAATTTGCAGCAATTGTAGAAACATTGGACCCTACATGTTGAATGATGATCAAGCGTTTTCAAATATAGTTTACTACTTCATTACTACTTATTTTATTTTATTTTAAATAGCCAATTTAACATTGGATGCCCAGTCTGCACACAACAGGTGCCCACTCTTCCCGTTACAGCTGTGCCTATAATGACTTGTAATGGCCAGTGGTGGCCCTATAAGTATACACTCCCATTGATCTACTGGACCTGGAGAATATACTGATGATATGATATAGTAGGCCTACTTTATTGTCAGTTTGCACTGACATTTGTCTTGCGACCCAGCGGCATTGTATTGTATACGACACATATATATACACACATTTGACATTTGACATTGATAACGCAAAACAGAAAATAAAATACAATTATATACATAGAAACAAAGGCAAGAGCAATGTCCACAGCTCAGTCTAGTCCTGGCCAAAATCCTGATTAAGCCTCAAAGTTGACTGATGGAGGCCTCTTCAGTCTGACCTTATTGTATGCTGGAACACCATTATCTCCTTCCTGAAGGCAGTAACCTCTCCATACAAAACATTAGAGGTGATATTCCTGGGCTGGCTAACCTTAGGATGCTGTTATCATACGTGGATAGTACAGTCTCTGAAGTGGTTGTCCATCAATCTTTGAACCAAATGTTCAGTTGTTGCAGCAATTCTGACTTTAAAGGCCCAGACATAGTCCGTTTTCACTTACGTTGGGGTGAGATAAGGCTACAGACAAACACCCATCAGGGCTCCAGACTAAAGTTTATCACCAACATCCCGGAACCGTCCCAAAATACAATTTGAACCGTCCCAAAGTGAATGTATACACTAGTCCCCGATTTCTTTTAAATGTTGATGTCATTCTAACCATTCACACTAATGTGAGGGCAGAACATATAACAGTTATTTAAAGACTTCCAGCATTGCTTTTGAAAGTGGCAAGGAATCATAATAGGTATCAAGGTATCATAATAATCCTTGATAAATGCATTAATCCTTAATGAAATAAAAAGTAAATGCCTTCTTAGAATCTTTAGATCAGTCCCAGATCAGGGTAACCAACATTTTTGGAGGGGTTGCCAGTTGCATTTCTGAATATGTGCAAAGTAATGAAAATCTGAATAAAAATAAATAAATCCATGTGTTCTAAGTTAATATTTTAGTAAAAGCACAGTCACAATACAGAATATTTAGGTAATTAGTATAGGTAAAAGCTTTCGGTCTGCATGTGTGGCACTGAAAACTTCGTTTTTCACTGACGTGTGTCAGAACCTCAGGCTCAGACTGATCAATGCACAGCCTCAACTTGCCCTCTGTGATCTTCTCACTTGCGGGTCGAAGTTGTCAGTGTGGGGTGTTAGGGTAACACCTCCGGTGTTAGGTGTGTGATATCTTTTTAGGGATCTTAATGATCTTACCAATAGCAGGATGCATCCAGCACATTGTTCCATCCACCGTCCACAGGCTGTTGAGAGCCACTGTTTCATGTACAGTATTAATTTCCGACAGTTTCCTTACATATATTAACTTTTGGCTGTTATCATATGAAAGTTTTTGAGTGGTGCAACCACTCCTATAGACAGCTATGTGTGTGGCTGGGTCTGTCCCTGTGTCCCTGTGTCCGAGCATGAAAATGGCGTTATAACGTTTGTTCACCACCAAGTGTCACTGTTTCACAGCCTAACACACAGACACACACAGGCCAGGGGGGAGGGCTTGTACAGTATTTATTGACAGTTTGCAGAATTACAGTACATTCAACTCAATACAAAAAACTGTTAACTGTGAGTGGACGACACCATAAAGCATTACACTTGTTTACACCATTTTCAATTCCTCAAAACATTTAGAGACGTACGAATATACACTTCTATATAACCAAAAACAGGGAAAAATAACATATGCATCTGAAAACATGTTGTTCCAGGGACCCCCCAGAAGATTTAGGCATTTAGCAGACGCTCCAAAATAGCAGATCTACAAGCTCATAGCGCGGCACTTGGTGCCGCACTATGAGCTTATAGATCTGCTATTTTGGAAGAATCGTGAAAATGTGTCTGTTATATCGACAGGTGAGAATTTCAAACGTTTAGATTAAAAACAACAAAAACAACAAAAAATACTTTTATCTGTTGACCTCAAAGCTGTGCTCAAAGAACTTAATAAGGACAACCTTTGTTCATAGAAATGTAGTTCAGTCAAAAGGAAATGTGCTTATAGTCATACGTTTAAATACATAAAACTAATACTAAAGTAAAACATAAGTTCTCCAATACAGCACTCCAGTAACTGTACCATGTTACTGGCCACCACTGATTGCTTTGTTGTGTCACCCAGTGAAAATTGTTGTTCTGTTGAAAATCAGTCATTTTTGTAGGTCATATTCAACAAAGCATAAATTATGTGTTGGATAATGATGATGAAAATGCATTCAGAGTTCAGAGACAGGTAGAATGTTTTAGTGCAATGGTTTCCAACCCTTTTCATGTCAAGGCCCATTATTTATAGTACAGGCAATCTAAGAAAAATAAGGGGTCGGCATTTGAGACAACCATTTGATGACATTTAGCCTCTCGGACCCAAAACTAAAGAATATTTTGTTATCGTTGACACACAGTTCCATGCTGTTGGCAAACGTTGATCAAAAATAACAATTCTTCTACATTCTCTAATTGTGTACAGACTTCTTGTAAATTAAGTAATGCAGAAGTGTAAAATGAGTTTCATTTTACACTCTCAAGAGTTAAAGATCTATAAGTCTCCATTTGGTTAGCAACTCTACATCATTCAGCTGGGGACCACCTGGGAACCCCCTCAAGGACCACTGTTGTCAAACTATTTCATGTCAAGGACCCCAAAAAATAAATATATAATATAATATAATATAATATAATATAATATAATATAATATAATATAATATATGTAATTGGCCGCCGACCCCCATCTCAAAATATGTTCCACCACCCCCAGAAGCAAATATTTGAGTAAAAAAACGTTTGCTGTGAAAGAATATACAGTATATTCAAAGATTTGCACACGTTTTCAAGGATATTTAAAAAAAATCAGACCAGTCTGAAGCGAGTGGTGCAACAGCACCCCCTATTGGTACTCTAAACATAGTAACATAGTCCCATAGTAACATAGTCACATAGTCCCAAAGCTGTTCCTTGGAGTGGTTGCACCACTCAAAAGAGCTTGTAGATCTGCAATTTTTTCAACAGATAAAGTCTAAAATAATGGTTAAAGTGGTTAACAGCTATAAGGTGACACATATGTATCCTCACTCAGGTCTATTGGTCTTAATGCCATGAGTATATCTGATCTGACACAGTTTGCCAGGCCACTGCTACAGAGCTGACAATGAGGTTATATCTTCCCTTCTTCTCTGGAGTCCTGCCTCAAAGCAGACCAGAGGTAGAAAACTGTCGTTCCCTGATGTCATCGCTAGGGACACATGCATCAGTAAGCAGGAACTGGGGATGGCAATGAAGGACCGGAAAGTCTAGCGTGGCATTGTGAAATCCATGATCTCGACTGCGGTCGAAAAATGATGATGATGATGATGATATCTGATCTCCCTCTGCACTAGACTGGTAGGACCACGTTGCAGCTCGGAGACGGCCTCAACTCCCAGAAGGCCACGCTCATAGTGGTCCACACCGATGGGAGCATAGTGGAGGCCACAGGTCTGAAGAGCGCTGCCGCTGCCATCGCATCTGGTAAATCACAGCCTGGATTTATTTCCTCAATGCCCTGTTGAACTGCCATGCACTCACAATTCCGGCTTAACCTACTGTAGCCTTATCAGCAAGCCAGGAAAAGCAGCTTTATTATTATTATTCAAGTATTTTTTATTGAAGTTTGCACATAAGACAGGACAGACAACAGATACATGACAACAATTACAGAACTCAACATTCATGTATAAAATATAAAAGTCTGAAATAAGGAAAAGCAGCTTTTTCCATGTAACCACTACAATGGTGTACACCAGGGGTATTCAACTAGATTAGGCCGGGGGCCACAACTGTAGAATGATTGTGTGTGTGTGTGTGTGTGGCGCACAGCGTGCGGCGGCGTGCCCGCACACTGACATTTTGTGGAATTCTCAAACACGAAGATTTATGTATACTAGTCCTTACCCGTTCTGAATATATGAACAGCAAATTATGTTCAGTGTGGGCGTGTGGGTCTGTTGCGCGGAAAAGTGTGTCCCAGTATTAAGTTTGGGGGTGTCTAATGCAGGTGCCGATTGAGGTTGGAGGACAGGGCTGTGCGGCGCTAGGTTCCGTGAGGCGGTCCGTGCGTCGTGGCGTTGTGAGATGGCGCAGAAAGCGAGCAGCTGTCTTGCTCTATGCTAAAGAAGTACTCTGACTGACAGACAGCGACCGAGCGATTTAAACAGCGAGCGAACGTCCGCTAAATTATTAGATAGATATAATACATGTCTGTACAGTAATGAAAGATTTAAATATTATTCTAAGGTAGCATATATACTATATAGACATATTATGTCTATATATTATGCTACCTTAGAATAGATGTAGACCTATTTGACAGTGCGTACACATAATTGCCTTGACATTAACGACTCATGTCTCATTTCTCTCCAAAAGCCCTTGAATATGATTGAATATGATTAAGGATTACTGTCATTATGGTATTCTCACACTTCATATCACACACACCATACCTGTAACTTTCATTAGCCCTAAAAAAGAAAACGGACCCCCCCCCCCCACCCCCTTTACAAGGGGGCGCTCCGTGGGCCACATTTGGCCCGCGGGCCACCAGTTGAATACCCCTGGTGTACACTGTATGTTCGCAAGGACTTGTTTTGGTGCTATCCTTGTGTCTGACTTACATCTCTGTCTAATATTCAGTAGTCAATGTACTCCAAAATTCATCATCCACCTGAAGTATATTACCAATTTTCTTTTTCTTTTTTAAAGATGGGATTCAGTGTGTCACCGTGACCGATGAAGGCTGGACAGTCTGGGCAGTATTATGCGTGTCTTAAGTACCAGGTCTTATGACTTAACTTAAGACCTGGAGGCGTGGTCAATGCTGTTTGGCCACTCAGAATAGCCAAATGGCATTGATCACACCTCCAGGTCTTAAGTTAAGTAATAAGACCTGGTACTTAAGACTGCCCTCTGTCTCTGTTATTATGTTGAATTATTTTTTTATTGAAATTCATCAGCCTTGCCACTGTGTGCGATCCAATACCTTTGTGTTTTTTTGGGATCAAACACGTACACCACCACCACCTGTCCACGCTCATAAAAATTGAACCTGACATTAAGTTTGTTTTGTTGTTCTGTGTGTTGCTAACCTCGCCCACCAGGCTTTCCACCACCTCGGAGGAAAGCCTGGTCTCTGTTTCATTTCGGCATATGATCCGCTTGGGAGCGGATGATATCGTTACGTCATGTTGTAGTATTGTTTTGTAGTCGACAGGCAGGAACAACAAACACAAACTTCCTTTTCCCTCAAACCGGAAGAATAACAATAAAAGCTCTCGTAGCCTGCAGCTTTTATTGAGAAAAATCGGTTTGAGGGAAAACAATACTACAACATGACGTAACGATATCATCCGCTCCCGCCCGGATCATATACCCGAAATGAAATGGTGCCCAGGCTAGTGTGTTGCTGTTCCAGGCCCCCAGACCCCGCCCACCCCACTGAGTCCCAGTAACCTGACATTAAGTTTGTTTTGTTGTTCTGTTGTGTTGCTGTTCTAGGCCCTCAGACCCCGCCCACCCCACTGAGTCCCAGTAACCTGACATTAAGTTTGTTTTGTTGTTCTGTTGTGTTGCTGTTCTAGGCCCTCAGACCCCGCCCACCCCACTGAGTCCCAGCTCAGAGAAGGACAACTGCTCCAAGTATAACTGGGACCCGTCCGTGTATAACAACGAGCTCCCCGTGCGCTGTAGGAACACCAGTGGCATACTCCATAAGAACAGACTCGGCTCAGGTTGGTGGGAAGAGTAGAGAAAGTAGAAGAAAAAGGCTGCACAGTGCAGTGAGTGCACACTCATAGATAGGATCCGACAGGAAGCACGCACATCTCAAGACATTCTGCAGGTGCTGGTCAAAAATATACGTACAATGAAAAAGGAATGGATGTCCGCACACTGAGTTGTAGCTCCCAGGAAGATTTATTTATTTGTTACAACGTTTCGACATATGGGCATATGGGCAGGTCAACAATGAACAAGCTCTGTTGCAGCAGAGATTGTTCATTGTTGACCTGCCCATATGCTGTTGTATATAATACGCCTCTTGATGTTGTGTACTCATACCTGACGAAGACCCACAGAGGTCGAAATGTTGTAACAAATAAATAAATCTTCCTGGGAGCTACAACTCAGTGTGCGGACATCCATTCCTTTTTCAGTGCACACTCATAGCCACGATGCTGGAAAGCCAACGTTTCGACCTGTAAGGTCGAAATGTTGGCTTCTTTGGCTTCTCTGACCTTTTCTATGTTTATCGCCTTAGGCCTTTAGCACCTCACCAATACTGGTGTGCGCCAGACAGTAAACATCATCCTTGAACAAAAAAAGTAGTTTACTGCTTAATGTAAAATGCAGACTCCAAGGCACTCCGTCTTTGATGGAAAAAATATGGATTTATTTATGAGCAAGGCAACAAGATATTATGACCAACGCGTTTGGACCTAGAAGGTCTTCGTCGGGGTATATTCATTATTCACTTATTACATCATATCATATTTCATTTCAATGACCGTTTAGGTGAACATAAATAAGCTACTCAAATAAATCCTACTCTTCAGCTGCGTTCAGACCTGAATATATATATTTGCTCGGTTCGCCCCGTTTGTGCCACGCCAGGTCGCGCCGCGCAACTTTGTATGTAATCGCGCCGCTCTAACCATCCAAGTCTGAACACACATTTAGAATGAGCAAAGCACCTTTGTTTTTGTGCGTTTGGCAGACCTAAAGTACAATTGCCCCTAAATTTGGCACAAATGTAAGTTCTTGGTCTGGCCTTTGAAGAGGCTATCTCTTGAACCTTTCCCTGTGCACGTGCATGACTTACGCATACATACACACTCTCTGTTGTACAAACAAGATGGCGTTTGGAAATAATAATAATAGCCTAATAATAAAGCTTTATTTGTATAGCACCTTTTAAGAACCAGTCACAAAGTGCTTTAACAAAAAAAACATATATAAAGACATAGCAAGGAGGCACACAATAGAATAAAATACATTGTCAATAATGCACAAAATCACAACAACAACAGAAGAAACCAATAAAAGAAATCACAAATCACATGGGTGGGGGGTTAAATGCAGCTTTGTAAAAATGAGTCTTAGGGCGGGAACCCCTTTTGGTGTTGGCACTATGTTATGCTTTAGCTATTGAAAAATAGCAGATCTACAAGCTCATAGTGCGCCACCGAGTGGCACGCTACGAGCTTGTAGGTCTGCTATTTTTGAAAAATCGAAGAACGACTGATATAGAAATATAGCTTTTTCAGAAAACTGTCAGGATGTAGAAGACATTTTTAAAATTTCGACGTCAGGCCTAAATGGGTTAAGGTGTGATTTAAAACGGGGCACAGACTCGCCTAGCCTGATCTCTAGGCCGCAGGGCATTCCAGAGAGACGGTGCACGGATAGCGAATGCCTGGTCGCCTACAGTTTCTTTTGCAGCCTGATCTTATTGACAGAAGGGCCGTGCAGGATGATCGTAGCTCGCGGGCTGGCACGTAGGGGTCGAGTAGGTCAGAAATGTAAGATGGAGCAAGTCCGGACCTGGCTTTGAAAGTGAATGAAAGTATTTTGAAATCGATTCTGTATGAGACAGGCAGCCAATGTAAGGTGGCCAGAATAGGGGTGATGTGATCAAATTTTCTGGAGCCTGTTAGGAGGCGAGCTGCTGCATTCTGAATGAGTTGTAACCGGTTGATGGATTTTTTTGAGAGGCAGGAGTATAGGGAATTACAGTAGTCTACACGAGAGTAAATGAAAGCGTGGATAACTTTAGTGAGGTCGGGGCGGGAGAGAAGGGGTTTGATTTTAGCCATGTTTCTAAGGTGGAAAAATGAAGACTGGACAACTTTTATTACGTGACCCTCCAGGGAGAGGTCGGAGTCTAAAAAGACACCCAGGTTTCTGGCTGCAGATGTGATATTGGGACGTAAGGGGCCGAGGCTAATTTCAAGACGTGCTCTGTCACTGTCAGATGGTGGGCCAAATATGAATACTTCAGTTTTTGATTAGTTTAGTTGGAGTACGTTTATTGTCATCCAAGCCTTGATGTCGGCTAGGCATGAGTGCAGTATGGCTGTGCTATGCTATGCTGGCTATGCTATGCTGCACTCAGTGTTGTTGTTTTTTTATAAAGTATATTTATTGGTTTTTAACAAACTTAAAGACAACAAACAGACATTACACAACAAGAACATAATAACAAACAACAAAAGAAAAGAAAAACTAAAACAAAAAAAACAAAAAACAAAAACAGCTCAGGCACAACATCATTATAAATAAAAAGATTGAACATACAAAGACATGGCAAGGACAATGAACCATAATGACTCTTGAGGTTTGATAGACTCCCATTCAGGAAATACATCCATACAGTATATAAATACATGTTAAAAAGGCAGACAATACAGTTATCATAGGCACAAAACATTACAATAAGAGCAGACCCATGCATACTCCACTCAAAGGCGGCAACCGCCCCCCCCTCCAGGCGGCAGGGCCACCGCCCCAAGAAGCGGCCCCGATGCAATGCATCGAGACCCCTGCCCGGGCTGCACTCAGTGTTGTTAAAGCGTAAGTATGCCTTCAGCGTACTCTCACTTTCTGAGACACATGGTACAGGAACTAGGGGTTGGGGAATCTTATTCATTCTTGTAATAATTGTGCTTTTTCTAGTATTTTCTTTTTCTATTTTCTTCTGTGAAACACATTGTTGTCCTGTATAAAATGTCGGATATATATTACATATATATTACACACCTAAATATGTTTAGTTTCCACCAAACAACAAACGGTACTTAATGTACAGTAGTACTGTTGGTTGTTTTACAGTTCAAATCAGCTTATACATTTTCTATAAGGTACCGAAGTCTGCCACTTGGAGTGTGGTGCAACCACTATGACCACCTAGCCAGATATTATCCTGCTTATTACATGGCTACATAACATAAATTAATACATTGACCCAAAACACAACAACAAAAGTATTCCATAAGTGTCGCGCTGGCTGCGTCTGGCCAGCTGCAGGGCTGCAGCACTGTCGGAAAACAAGGAAGTGAGTTGATGAAATAGAATCCATTTTCGGGTCCTGCTTCGTCTATTTCTCGCTCAAATGTTTTCAAAAACATTTTTGAGAGCCATGTTTAGCTGTAAATGACATTGTGTGTCACTAGTGTGTGTGTGTTTACATGGCTGTCGTGTTGGAAACAGCAGTAAATCAAGCGGGGCGCAGCTGGTGCTCAGAGGGTTTGATTAGGCAGAGGTCCACAGCGGAGCGGTCATTATGATGAGATAACTCACCGCTGAATTAAGCGATTGACCAATCAGAATCAAGCATTCAACCAAGCCATGTAATAATAACGATTAATCGATAGTCAACGGCGCCGGGGAGGCGGGGGTTGGTGGCCGCTTTAAAAAATAAACCATAAAAAAGCATCGATTGTGGGGAAAATAATCTATTCTGTTATCCATCCACATAAATGTTTCCTCAATCAGGCTAATGATAACAGATACCATTACATTACCATCAATACCAATAATGCAGGAGGCACACATCCTTTTAACGATGAATCGATTTATCTGACGCATCCCTAATTATTATGTGCAAATTTGATCAGATGAATAAGCTGGCCAGCTGTGTGTCAGTGGTTCAGAAGATAGAGGGTCTGTCTGGGAGCCAGAACGTTCCCAGTTCGATCATCAGCGCCTCCTCCTGGTTGTGTTATTCAGCAAGAGTTGACACTTGAAACACAAACTGTAATTGCTCAGACTCTTCAACAAACATTCTTTGTTCTGTACTTATACATACAATTGTATAGTACAAAACACTGAAGTCCTTAATCCATTTAGGCCTGACGTCGAAATAAATACAAAGTCTCCTGAAAGAATATATATTCAAAGATTTGTGCCACATTTTCACGATTAAAAAGAAAAATAGCAGACCTACAAGCTCGTAGCGCGCCACTCGGTGGCGCGCTATGAGCTTGTAGATCTGCTATTTTTCAATAGCTAAAGTATAACATAATGCTTAGTTAAAACACCAAAAACGGGTTCCCGTCCAGAATGACCAGAAACCTAATGCTAACACTAAACCCTAAGGTAGTGTAAGTGGGGAACATAGAACCTGGGGAACATAGGGATGACCCCTGAAACACTAGCTCCACCTGAGGATAAGATTGGTGTCTTGCATGGTTGCTGTGTGAATGTGTACTACACAGATTGTATAATAATGTGTAACCTAACCATCACACAGTGGTGGAAAAAGTACTCAATTGTTTTACTTAAGCAAAAGTACCAATACTGAAATTTAGAACTACTTCGTTACAAGTAAAAGTACAGAATTGAAAATGTACTTGAGTAAAAGTACAAAAGTATCAGCATCAAAAAGTACTCGTATTGCAGAATGTCCCATTTCACAAGTTCAAACTGTGTACAAAATCTTTCGAAAATAGCAGATCTACAAGTAGATCGGCTATTTTCAAATGGCCGAAATGTATAGGGTTGAAGTGGTTAATGTATGTTTTCTAATCAAAATCTAAATCGTCAATGTAACTAGTAAGTAGTAACTAAAGTTTTCAAATAATTGTAGTGGAGTAAAAGTAAAAATTGTGGCTCTGAGATGTAGTGGAGTAGAAGTACAAGTACTGGAAATTAGAAATACTCAATTAAAGTACAAATACCTCAAAATTGTACTTAAGTACAGTACTTAAGTAAAAGTACTTACTTTCCACCACTGCCATCCACCATAGTGGTTTGCAGTGATGAAAATAGTCTACGTAGACTCGTAGACTCACAAAATTGAGGAAGGATGCAATCATGTCACCCTCCAGGGGTCCTGCAGGGATGCAATTATGTACTCGGTACTGTACTCTAATGTCATTGAAGTAGGACTCATAAAATGTCCCTCATGGGACCCATCTAAAAGACCACCCTGGGTCACGGGACCCATTGCATTTACATCACTGGGTTTTGTGCAAATAATAGAAGTACATGTAAATGGCATTTAAGTGGTTGGAAAGAGTAAAAACTAGAAAAAGTGCCCTTCTGGGCACAGGTCTCCACCAGGAGGATAGGAGTGTGTGTGTGATGTTTGGCAAAATGTTTAGAAGCAATATAAACGTGTGTGTGTGTGTGTGTGTGTGTGTGTGTGTGTGTGTGTGTGTGTGTGTGTGTGTGTGTGTGTGTGTGTGTGTGTGTGTGTGTGTGTGTGTGTGTGTGTGTGTGTGTGTGTGTGTGTGTGTGACGCGGCTTGGCCTGTTGTAGCGCCACCATGAGGCTGATTTGAAAACTGTCAAGTGGCATTTCTTCCAAAGCCTAGTGGGAATATGCATTCACAGTTTCACCACAATCGGACGCTGCGTTGAGTAGTTGTGGCGATTTGTACAAAACGGGTACAAAGCGGGCTACTCCTGAAAAGTTTAGAAGCCAATCGTAGGCAATGAAGGTGGATTATGAGAAATCAAACAAACCCGTCTTGATCACATGACTATGGAGAGCATGTGTACCGATTTGCGTGAAATTTGGATAAAATCTGAAGGAGTAATATTAGAAAATGTGTTTTACATATGTCGGCCTCCCTGTGGCGCTATAAAGAGCAGATGTGAAAAATTCCAGGCAAAGGTTTTTCCTTGGCCTCTAGGGAGTTGGCATACAAAGTTATCCACAAATCCGTGCACTTTTCGGCCAGTTATAGCGCCACCATGAGGCTGAGTTGAAAATGTTCACGTGGCATTTCTTCCTCAGCTTAGTGGGAATGTGCGTGCGCAATTTCACGGAAATCACACAATGTGTTCATGATTTGCAGCATTTTGTTTGAAACTGAGCACTCCTGCGAACTTTGGAAGCCAATCTTAGCCAATCAGGATGGAGTCTGAGAAATCTGAAAGACCCGTTTTGTTGAATGGCTCTAGAGAGACTGTGTACCAATTTGCGTGATGTTTGGACAAAATCTGTAGGTGTACTGTCCAAAAACTTGTTTTGCACAAAGCGGCCTCCTGGTGGCGCTATAACAGGCCGTTCTGGAAATTTTGGAGCAGAGGTTCATTGTTGGCATCCAGGGAGTGTGTGTGCAAAATTTGGCATCGACCGGGTTAACGGTGGCGGAGATTAGCTGTTCACAGACGGACACACGGACGGACACACGGACGTACTCTCTCCCCATGCCTTCGGCCTGGTGGAGACAAAAAGAACAATATGAATGCAGTCAATTACCAACTTTATATAGCCTGATTTAGCGTTACCGGCATTTAGCCATTTAACTTCTTTAAATCACAGCTTATCTCAGAGAATGAAAACCAATGTGGTTTGTTAGTTGTTCCATGGTTTTTGTCCCTTTTAAGATAGAATTCTCATTTTATTTTTGGAGTTTGGAATCTACTCCAGTCGATGACATAAGGTCACACAAGGAATCACAATGCATCTCAACATAGTCATGAAGAAGAAGATAAAAAAATGAGGTCAAAGCTATATATTATTTCTACGTGAATTGAGGTTCACCTGTTCATTCCCTGAACCCGTGCAGCTTGTTAACTCATTTTGACCTGAGATCAGATTCTAAAAATGTCTTCTACATCCTGACAGTTTTCTGAAAAAGCTATGTTTCTATGTCAGTCGTTCTTCTATTTTTCAAAAATAGCAGACCTACAAGCTCGTAGCGCGCCACCGAGTGGCGCGCTATGAGCTTGTAGATCTGCTATTTTTCAATAGCTAAAGCATAACATAATGCTAACACCAAAAGGGGTTCCCGCCCGAAAATGGGTTAAACGAATGGATTGCGTGTATGGTAATTATTTCCCCTCGAACCCACAGGTGGGAAGGGTCGCTGCATCAGGCACAACAACAAGTGGTACACGCCCACCGAGTTCGAGGCGGCGGCCGGCCGCGCCAGCAGCAAAGACTGGAAGAGGAGCATCCGCTACGCCGGTCGGCCTCTGCAGTGTCTGATCCAGGTGCGTTGTGTGAATACCAAACGACTCGCCCCTTTACCAACTCGCCCCGTGAAATGTTTTAATGTAGTTAATAGTTAATTTAGTATTTCCCTCCCTCTCTGAAATCTGAAATGATCTTGTATACAGATTTATTTGATTGTATAGTAGTCGATCTCTATACTCTGTAAAATTTAGAAAGAACAACATGTCACAGAGACGGAGACAAAATTAACTGCTAGAAGGTCCTACATTAACTTAATTAAGATTAAGTTAATTTAGGACCTTCTAGCAGTTAATTTTGTTTTATTAAACACATTTCTTCCATGTGTAGCCCATGTTTTGTAATGGCATCATCATGCTATTATGCCTGTGGATATACAGAGTGAACTTAACAATGATAAATTAATATGATAATACCTTTTATATAATCACCAACATGAATTATGTTTGTTATTTACAGCTAGGTATAGAGTAGTGGGGCGAGATGGAAAAGAGGCGACCGTACCTGTTACCCATTGTGTGGCTCGTTAGTCGGTGATCGTTAGACAGGCCCTTTTGGATTGCCCTCCTTGGTTTGTGCCCAGACTTTTAACCCATTTTTGGGGCGGGAACCCCCGTTTGGTGTTTTAAGCGTAATGTTATACTTTAGCTATTGAAAAATAGCAGATCTACAAGCTCATCATCATCATCATCTTTCGATCGCGGTCAAGATCAAGCTTATAGCAAGCTCATAGCGCAGCATTAGACTAGCGTCTGCTTCCGTGCTTGCGGTTATGGTTAGGTTAGGGTTTGAGGTGGGTTGTCGTTTGTCGGACCAATGACTAGTCTGAACAACGTATTGCACCCGGTAACCGCAAGGTTGCCAACTCGAACCCGGGCTCCCCCAGAGTTAGTGTTGAAGTGTCCTTGAGCAAGACTCTGAACCCCAAATTGCTCCCGATGTGCTGGTTGGTGCCTTGCATGGTTTCCCCTGTCATCGGTGTGTGAATGTGTGTGTGAATGGGTGAATGTAATGCACAATCTATGACGTAAAGCGCCTTGGATAAAGGCGCTATATAAATGCACCATTTTTTTTAACTGATTTGGATTCCATAGAAGCCAGCATGAAATGAAATGAAATGATTACTATATTTACCCAGGGTATCTGGGCTAAGCTCAAGAACTTGTTTCCAGCCAGGCCCTGCTCATAGAACATTTCATCGTAGTGGTTCAATGCCTTGTTCAAGGGCACTTCAGCGGTGGTAATTTGAACGTGTCGGACCGCTGATTCGAACTGGCGACCTTCCGGTATCAAGACCGCTCCGCTATCCGTTCGGCCACCGCTGCCCGTCTATGAAAGCATGTTGCGCACAGAAAATTGTAGATCTACAAGCTCACAACACGGCGCTCTGCGAGCTTGTAGATCTGCCACGTTCGGTTAGAGTGACTTTATGTGAACTAGCAAAGTCATTGATATTCGGAAGCATCTTCCATAAACATGCATGGTCTCAGAAATGTCATAAAAAGCAAAAGGTTAATGCCTCGAATTTAGAATCGCAATACCAAATTAAGCTTAAGGTCAACCTCTGCACACTCTGACTCCACTCTGTCCAGGAGCTCCTGTGCTTGTTCCACATGGTTGGAATAATAATAATAGCTTGAATTTATATAGCGCCTTTCATGAACCCAAGAACGCTTTACAAAATGTACCAACA